>NW_008631741.1:26157-51760 GCF_000691845.1 Merops nubicus
TGAAGTCAAGAAAAACTTACAACAAATCCCAGCCCTGTTGTTCTCTTCAGCTCAGGTTTTCTTAGCGTTCACCTTCCATGGCTTGGGTGTGGGAAACTCCCCTTTGAGGGACTAGGAATGGCACTGCAGAGCCTGGTGGGTGGCCAGGATTTCCCCCTGAGCCTTATGGCAAAGAAGGAGGAGACTTGTCCTGGGTATGAAGGGGGGATTAGCTGCCAACCAAAGATGAGGTGACAGCAGCATAATTGATGTGTCTCAAAATCTATCACACAAATAACCCTGAGATGCTGGTAAAATAATAGAGTCACTTCTGCACATCCTTCACCTGTTTCAAATTCTGGGGAAAATGTTTTTCACAAAAAATTACAGTTTTTAATACTTCTCTTTTCCAAAGCTGAATCATTTCAAAAAGGCCTTTTTTTTGGCTCACCAGATATTTTTGACAAATAAAATGCAGAAGTTGTTTAGCTGCTTAACAAATGCTGTCCATTTGCCAATAGGGATTTAGTTTTGCTTCAAGTGATCAGTTTGTACTGTAATTTCTGGTCACAGGAATAATAAAATTGGACACATGTATTGTTAGACTATCATATTCAGAAATTTAAATCAATATTAATTAGATTATTAATCAGATATTTCTTCTTTTAAGTTTCTAATACTCACACAATTTTATTAAATGAAGACCTGTTTACTAGAGATGAATGTTCATATTGCTTTAGTCTGTAATATCCTGGATGTCCATCAGAACCATGGTTCTTTTTTCAATACATGGTATGTGCACAGACTAAGGTTTCTGGTTTCAACACCAAGCAAAAGGAAAGCACACAGGTCTTCCAGTGCACTTGGGGTGTGTGTGGAGCTGATTGACCTGTGCTATCATGAAGGTGGGGTGTTGAGCAGTGAGAATATCACACAAATCAAGATTGCAACATAAGGCCAGGTAATATCTGTATGTGAATTAATCAAAGAAGGCATTTTCTCTTCTCTTTGTTAAAAAAGGGTAGGCTGCATCTACATGAGGTAGTGGTGCCAGTGCTTTGGTACCAGAAATAAGGCTTACCCAGCTAAACTTGATTTTTGTTGTCTTTTCTGTGCAGATTTGTCTGCTTGTTTTGCATGCCTGCCCAGAGAAGAAGGATGTCTTCAGGAAGAGGTATGTGTGTTTTGCCAGCTGCAGGCTACAGAGCAGTCAGCAAGGTGAATGGAACCATGCACACCAGCCCAAAGTCCTCCCATGTCTGGACAAACTGTGAACTCAGAGAAGGAAAACAGGGGACAGTTTTTTAAGTGTTATACTACCTATAGCAATGAATTACACCAGAGCAGATGAAAAAGAAATGGGGGGAGGTCAGAAAACTGAAATTAGTGCAGATGAGAAAGTCTATTTGTAGCACCAAAGCCTGAAGTTCCTATCTAACAAAAAACAAAGGTGTGTGAACTTGGAATAAAATTTGTATATCACATTTCAGTCCTAAATGGTGACTGAAATTAAGAAAGTCTGTGTTTCCCTTCCCCCTTCCTTGCTTTTTTTGACATCTTGAGAAAAAGGAAGCTTTGGGCAGAGCAGACATTTAGGGAATTCCCCAGTGGAAGGCCTCCTTTGCTGTGGAGACTTTTCCCTTTACTAGTAAGCACTGGAAGATCTAGACTAGGCCAGCCAGAAGGCCCTTTCACCCATCCCATGGGACCAGACCAAGCTTAAATGTCTGTGACCATCCTCCACCTGCCCCTTTCTCGTTCCCTTTCTGTGCTTGTACCCCATGGCTGCCTTCTTACACCTTCTCCCTTCTTCTCTCCCTGCTCTTTCTCTGCTGAGTTCTCTGTCTCTCTTCCCCCACTTTGCCATGATTTAGACACCTGCTTGAGTTATGCAGCACTGACAGTGAAGGAAAGGGATTTGGTTAGACCTAGATGATGTCCCAGGCTAGCACGGGGTCTAAAGCAAAAGCAGTCATGGCTCACCTGCCACTCCAGAGTATCTGACCTGACTGAACAGCTGTTTTGCTTCTGGAAACAACAAAACCTGTATTTTCCCATTTTGCACTCTCCCATTTCTCCACCCTCTTGTTTATTTTTGCCAAGAGCAGCATATGCCTACAGCTCTCCAAGGGACAGCTTGAAATTCCCTCGGAGAAATCACATTTTCTGTTTGGCCCCAACTAGAGAGGTTAGTTGAATAAGAAATTAGAATTGGATGTCAGTTATCCACCAAAATGTCTTTCAATTTCAAATATGTTCTTGTGTTTTAAAGCTTTGGGTGTTTTTTTTTTTTGTTTTTTTTTTTTTAAATTTTGTGCTTCCTACACATAAATACTCAGATTTGGACAGATATATTCTCAGACCAGGCTACCATTTCTGTAACCAAAGCCGTTTTAGCTCTTCAGTATAGCCGGTGTGTTATCGAGACCATTATTTTTGACTCTCGGGGCCTAGTTTCCTCTCATTTCAAATGATCTTTTCATGAGAAGGAGCACAATATTTTTTGTGTTCTAAAGTGAAAAAAATAAGATGATGGTGGTGGTGATGGTGGCAGTAACTCCTGAGGACATGACAGAACATGAAGCACAAGGTAAGGAAGATGGAGGGATGGAGGAGGACATGTGAAAGAGGCATGCTTAGAACATGAATAATACGATTTTCAAGTGGAAACTCCGCCAGTAACAGCTTCATATACATGGAAAGTACTTATTGATTTTTTCCTGGAGATCTTTTGATTTAGTCTAGTTCATAAAAATGAGATGAAGGAGAACATGTGTATGTGAACGCTTATGTAGAAAGGCACTGAATAAACCCCAGTAAGTATGGCCTGAATATTCTGAGGTGGATACCATATACATTAGACAGGACCAGAGAAGCCAGAAGCCAGCAGTTGTCAGACGCCCTGTTGTATCATTCGTACCTAACATCATCAATCACTACACTAGAGCTCAGTTTTAGCTGGAACTCAAAAAAAAGTTTATCCTAGTTATATCTTTATCATAAACTTTAATTCAATGCTTTTGCAAAGCTGACATAAAGAGATGGGTACATTAAATTAATATTGAAATTAAGTTTTTTAGTTCAGCAAAAGGCTTGTAAAGATTTCTGCTTTCACTCTTGCAGCTCTTTCCAGGAGTACCTCTTTTGGCAGAAGGTTCCCAAGTAAGGAGTGATCAGAGAAGAGGAGGTAGGGCAGTCAACAGGCCCCAAGTGCTGATGCTCCAATAGCAAATTCACTTGCGTGCTTGTGATCCAGGGAAGTTTTCATCTGAAATATGCAGAGGTTGCAGTCTAAATGGACAGACACAGCTATCATGTCTGAACCCTTCTGATTTTGTCTCTTACACCCAGCCAAGAAAGAAAGTGGCCTGTTCAGTGAAATGAAACTTGGCGTGATCAGCAATATTTAGAAAGTGGAAGGAGAAAGTGTTGACATCGGCTGATATATTCTGAGTCTTGGGCCAGAAATTGTGTCACATTGTGTGAGAAGGATAAAAACTTCTCAGTGACAACCATGAAATGTTTTGTGGTAAATTCTGCTAGCTAACAATGAAATGATAATTATCAAAGGACATTTTTCCTAGTATATAACCTGCAAGTATTGTATCTCTACAGAGGTGCATACAGGGCCAGTTTCCAATCTCAGTTACATCAACATACGTTTAGATTAACTCCATTGCAAATTTTTGCAGGCTTGCTCCATATTTGTAAACATGGAATGCTCCTGGAAACTACCCTAACCTTGGCTTTCCTTCTCTTGTAGCTGCTTTGCACATTTTCTTTTTCATACCGTAGAGAGAAACCTTCTGAAACCCAGCTTGCTGACTGGCATGTTAACTGTGGATGCTTGTGAACAGGTCATTGCTTGTGTGTTTTAGAGTAATGGTTTCCACACCAAAACCAAGCACTCCTCACAGTCTATTACATTACTATCAGAACATATATATTTAAGGAAGAAAAAAAAAGAAGGCAAGAGACTCCCTGGATGAGGCTGCAATGGGGCAATAGATGCATAGGCTGCCTTGAATCACACACAGGTAAGATTCATAACACATGGCAGGTTAGGTGAGAAAATTACTTAAGTTACTAATAACAAGGGGCTAAAGTTATGCATTAGAAATATTTTTATTTCTCCTGTGGCATCCATTTCACTTTCATCTGCATGTGTTTTCGTCAGACCATGTTGTAAGAATGACCCTGCAAATACTGTTTAGGAACTTACTTTGAACAGAATTAAGTCCTCTCACGAAGAAGAGGCATTGCAACATGGTGCCCACCTCTACTCCCCCACATTCTAAGTCCGTGCTCTAACTGTGAGCTTCTGATATTAAAAAAGGTGGAAATGGGCATAACAAATAGCTTTCTTCCCTCCTCTAGAATTTTGTGTAGATGACGGGAGGATATCTGTGCATTGGTTCTGATACTTTGGATGTATGGGTTATAAAAGACTTCTCTGAGCCACCACATCTTTGGTGGCAGCAGGCAAGCCAGATATCCAATTTAGAAAACCAAGGGAACACATTACAGACAATGCACTGTACATGTATTGGGCAATTAGTTGGTACCAAACTTGGGCCCCTGACATGCCTAAGTCTCTCATGTGCTTCTAACCTTATGTGTCTTGTGCTCCTTTACAGGAAATCTTGCTGCTGCTGGAAGGCTGGACTACTCCTGAGGGACATGTATGGCCATGTATGTGGGAGGCTGTGGGACATGCAGTTTGATATGGGACAATAAAGTGCTAAAAACAGAGATCTACGGCACAGAATTATTTTAAAACTGATATATTTCCATTTTGGCCACATAAAGTCACCTCTGATACTAATTTTGCTTAGTTAGTTCAAGGCAACCAAGGCTTTCAGAGGGAGGGCCATAGTGGGCTCTCTGAGGGATTCTAGCTCTGTGTTAAATGCTGGCTACTGATTTTGAATGCTCTTTTGAAAGATTTTTGATACAGTAAAATTTCTCTGCATTGACTGTCTGAAGACTGGGGTTTTCTTAGGGAACAAACAGGCTATGAAAGTTAGATTGAACATGCTCTTCAGTATAGGGAAAATATGTCACAGAAAATATTTGTAGGGATGGAAGAGGGGAAAAAGCCATGTGATGGTTCTTTCCAGCTAAAATCGTCAGTAATATTGCATCCCATGACACATTTACAGATATTAATCGCTTCCAGTAAAGCAGAGTTACTAATAGGAAGTGGAAACTCCAAGGCCTTAGCTTCTGGTGTCCTTATCCTCTCTGCAGAGTTTAAATTCAAGAGTGAAGGAGAATGCCAACGTAATGATGTGTTATGTGACAGCAGGTTATTTGACCTCCATCCTTTGAAGTGAGCTCTTTTAAGATAGCTTCTTTGTCCCACTTCTCTTAGAAAAACTAATTCCTGTTCCCATTGTTGTCAGCACAAGCTTATCAGTGACTTAAGTTAGATGACAGTTTGGATACCAGAGAGTAAATTCTTTGAAATCTGGAATCCTGTTTATGAAATTTTGAACTCATGTATGAGAACCTTGGCTAAAGATATAATTTAAACATGGGTTTTAGGAAACCTATCTTTGAAAAGATAGTTCTGTAAGCTGCAAAATTAAGAAACAGAGACCAGTAAATGCTCACAGCTTTGGCTATTTCCCCATTCTTCTTTTTCACATAGAGACCCTGAAACAAGTTTTAATTCTGAATGTATCAGCTGTGCTTGGTGGCTTGTAAATTTGGGCAGAAGGTGAGCGTAAATTTCTGATTTTGAATTGTCTTGAGATATTTTTTTACAAGACTAAATGTTTTTAATATAAAGAGTATCAGATTGCTTTTAAGTGCCCCTTTCCCACCTCTGTACTATGTTGAATATGCTTCCTTTATTAATCACCATTGAAAACTTTAAGGTTTATTTTTTTCCCCCCTAGCATTGGAAGGGGTGTACAGAGCCATGTCCTGTCTCTTTCTCCTCCACTTGTACCAGCCCATATTACCTAGGGAGCCTGCCATTAGACAACAGACATTGGTAGGCTTGTCCTTCATTTGGTCACATGGACAGACCTGGCAGGGCAAGAACCAGTGATGATCATCACTTTAGTAGGGCTGTTGCCCAGAAGTTTTCCCTGTAAAACAACAATGGAGACAGCAAGAATCCATACAGGGAACCCACGGTACACATTAGCAGGGTACACATTCAGGGTTTGTTGCCTGCTGTCTCAGAGTAACCTGCTCTTCTCTTTATCTGCTTGTTCTACCCCTGTTTCTACCCCTGTTTATACTGTATTGTCCTTCTGCCTTCTCCTTTCCCTGACTGTCGTATCAAACTGCACTCCTCTCTCCTCTTAAAAGACACTCTCCAGTTCCTACCTGGACTCCACAGAAGGAATGAGATCTTTGCCAGCCTTCACCTTGTCCTTGGTCTGTATGTTACATTTCCCTCATTTTGCTCTTCTTTAGGTAGTAAAATCATCACAGGCCAAACTGTTTATTTCCTTAATCAGGGTAAGAGAGGAAATTCAACAAAAGGATTTGCGCAAATTGAGCACAATAGGTTCCCATACATCTTACTGCTTTTTGAACTTGCCTTAAGGCTGGTTGCATTGATATTATGATCTTTGATATATCTATGGATATTGGTGCCTTCCATTAGAGCCAAGTAACTAGTGGGAAGCAGGAATTCTGTAAATTTATTTTTTAGTTTACATACATGTGCAGAATTTATACCTTTTGAACTTAGATGTGTTTTCTGTTACACAGGCTTTGAGAAAAGACATATTCTGTCTCTTAATTTATGATGTCTTTTTTTAAGGGGTAGCAAGTGCAATTGCCTCTTCAGAAGTTCCATTCACTTTGTTTCTGCTCTGGGAATAAACAGTAAAAATGGTTTCTTAATTTTCTGTGCAAAACAATGTCAGTAAAACTGTTTGTGTGAGTGAGATGAGTGGGACCTAAACTCAGTTTAGCAGAGGAAATGAAAGTGCAGTACATAAAAAAAAATTATATCACCGTCTTTCTGTTCAGACACTATTCCTATTTTTAGAAAGCTCAAATGCATTAGTTTTGCAACCTGTGGCAGGACACAGGGCTTCTGTCTACGTAAGGACTGACAAAAATCTTGCTTAAATCTTTAAGCAGCTGTATTGCGACAGAGTAGCAATGCTGAGAGTCAGACAGTATGTGAACAGGCTGGAAAAATGAGGGCAAGGTACAGAAACCACTAGAAATTCAGATAAGTTAAACATACTGGCAAATTTTCACGGTATATTGCCCATAATGTAGTTATGCAGTTGTGAAGTTAGTTAAGAAATGGATGTAATGCTCCATCTAATTGCAAGCAGCTGCCTATTAGGCAGTTTGGCCAAATGTTTTTAATTCCACCCTATGATGATGAAGGGAATGGGCAACTTTGGTCTGAACTGTGTGTGAAATTTCTGGGCTCTTCTTTGCAAAGTCACAAAGTGTGATGTGGAGCTGAGAAAAGTCTTCTGAATTGACTGCAGGCTTTAATGATGCAATCTCTTCCTAGTTTTACCAGAACGTGTTTGGAAAGCATGGACCTGCATAGAGATCAAATTCCACTTTTTTGTCAACTTCACAAAGTTATTTCATATGAGGCTAGTGACTGCCAGTGGTGAAAGTGGTTTAAGCAAAGATTGGATCAGGTCAATTATAATGGAATTCCAGGGAGAACGAAGCTTGGAGGGTAAGCAAAAGGAAAGCTCTTGGGAACACTTTAAATAGCTGACATGGAAAATACTGCAATCTGGTGCATTTTAGAAGTGGTTTCCTGTAAATGTAAAGTCTGTTGTGAATTAAAAAAAATTGAGAGTTTTCGGGAAGCCTGCATTTTTTGCAATGTATTAAAGCTATCCAAATTTTTGCACCAATGTAATTTTTACCTACCACTCCAATTAGTTTTGCAAAACAGGTGTAGCCACTGGAAAATTTTTACAGGCACTGTTTTCATATGTCTTGATCTAAAGGACAAACAGTTGATCACTAGGAACAATCAACAGCAGTGAAAATGGGACGACATACAATTTTCTCATTGATGTAGTGTCGCATGCATATTTCTCTGTGTTATAATATTGACTTCCTAGAGAAAAGAACTACAACAGGTATAATCTCTCTGGACTTTAGCAAACCAGTGAATCTGGCAGGATGGTTCAGACTAGAGACATGGGGGCACGTACAAGAACTGCAGGGTGGTTAGTGAAAGGAAAAGGTGACCATACCTGATGCTGCAAAGAAAATGTTATGTTTAGATGGATGTAGGCAATGGCAGTTCCTGAAGGATTCAGTGTTGAGGCTTGATCTAATGTCAGGCTCTCTCTAGTGACTTGTTGGAGTATTTTTAGTTCTAAAGAGAACTGAGATGATACAACAATACTAGGATAATTGAGATGACCTTGAGGGCTGGCTTAGTAATACGAATTTAATAATGTTAAGTATAAAGTAATCAGACTGTTAGGGATTAATGCCAAGAACTTCTCTATATACTGGAACTTGTTATTTGGAGATGTGTTAAGAGGAAGAATATGTAGTCATAGTCATGGCTTACAGAGTTACTGGGAGCTACCAGCATGACAGACTTAAAGACACCTAGGAGATACTCAAGCAGAAAGAGGGAAGTATTGTCATTCTAGTAAAAAAATCTGCAAAACTTATGCAGATTACTGTGTGCTGTTGTGGTCAGCCATGATCAGGAAGGGGGGAAATTCAAAAGGAAACAGGCACAGAGAAGATGCAGAGAAGGTTAGGGGAAGAGAAGTCTGTTTTCCAGGAATGGGAGACTAGAAAAGCCTAGCACTCTTACCCTAACAAAATGAAGGCCAAAAAAGGGACACAACTGCTTGCTACAAGTAAATCAAAGAAATGAAAAGTGGAGAGGGGAAAGACGTACATATGCTTGCACAGGAACAAATAAATACAAAGTGAATCTGAAATTGTGCAGAAAAAAAGAAGAAAATTCTTGACCATCAGAGCAGGGAGGATGTGGAACAACCTTTGCGTGGGAGGAAGAATAAAATCTGAGTAACTTTCAGCTGAAGCTTCATTGCTTTATGGGGACATTATATAACACTGCCAGTAAAGCCAGGAGATGATGAACCCGGTGACTCAAGAAGCTCATTCCAGCTCCTAATTAGCCTACTATTTTAGTTACAGGATGTTGTAATTGCTAGATGTATCAAATGAAGCATATGCTAAAGGTGAGCCTATTTCTTGCACGTGGGAGCTCTGTAATTGAGTTGAATCTCACAACAGCTCTTAAAACAGACCCATTAGAGGAATTTTTCAGTGGGATACAATACTTCACTAGCCATTTCTATACACTAACATGGTGTCTACAGATAAAAGCAGTTGTACATTCATGTAGCAAATTTAACTTTTATTCAGCAGCCTTATGTTACATGTGTTGGCTGAGGAAAGGGAAAACTGTGACTGTCTGATAACAACACCTTACAAAAGAAAAATCTCTGTAGTAATTGCTTACAGACTTCTCCAGGCTTCCCAGATTGTTGCCACTATTATTACTTAATCTCTCTCTGCATTCACACTTCTTTTGAAAGTTGCTGTTGATTCAATATTCTCTCCTACAAAGCCCAGCATATTTCTTTAAGCAGATTACAACGAGAAGTCCATTTCCTAGAGTCATCAAGGATTACATCTGTATCTGTATCCTCGAAAGTTTTAATAGGAGTCATCAATATGCATTAAAGAAAGGTCCTGACAATCATCACCAGCTCATAAGGATACATAAGAACATCTTGGCTACACTTGGAATTTAATACTCCTTCCAAAGTGTATCATAATCCATATGCAACTGAAAATTCAACTCTGAATTTCCACTGTTGTTTCATAGCTGGTAGAAGATATTCTCTGAGACAGTTGTAGAAAATGAGCAGACAGATTTCATGGCTTTATTAAGGTCTAGTCAGACCTCCCATAGATCTTTCAATGCCACTATTTCAAATATCTTTAAGCCTCAGACAGAAAAGCAAATCGGAATTTAGAAGAAAGAAAACACTGAATACTATTGCTCTCACTGTCAAATTCAATACAGAGTATTTCAGAGGTACAGTTAACTAAATACCTGTCAGATAATAACAAATCAACAAACCTACTAATGCACACAGTAAATACTTTTTGAACTTGAATGTGGAGGTATATTTTCATATTGCAGTATCAGAGTAGCCACACTGATTTTTCACAGATCTGGGAAATACCTGCAGTTCCCATTGGAGCTTTATTTGGATCTAAAGAGCTCTGAATACCAGTCTCCTGGATGCTACTCAATTAGTGAGTGTATTCAGCAGTTCTAATTTTAAGTCAAAATATAAAATAGAGTAACAGAAAGGCAGCTAAACAGCGATTGAAAAAAAGCAGAAATCACACAATGAGAAAGAAATTATAAAGAAGAAAGATATAAAATAATATATATTTTTTAATATACAAAGCCTGTCTCAGTTCAGATATGTGCTAAATAAGTGTTTTATGTCTTTACTTTGAGGACTCTTCACAGCTTAACACCACTATGTCTATATGACTGAGGTTTGTGGCCATTATTTGGCTCTCCCATTGCCTCAAAGACAGTTCTTAATCTTTCTCATGCACAACTCTTTTGAAAACCCCCAATGCCTTCTCCCAAAATGCTTCCTAAGGCACCAAAGTTCAAGCAATTACTGTTATATCTTCCTTCAGCTCTCTTCTCTTATCATAACATCTAGAGCACCCACTGCAACAACTGTGATCTATCAGGTGAAGAGCTGTGGGTACTCTTCTACTGCTGTTTCTTTATTAAACACAAACTATAGTACTACTGTTTAAGAAACCACACCAGTTTCATTCTGTTTATTTGTATGAGATAGCCAGCCCTTCATATGTTTATTATTATTGCTATTTAAAAAACATTTTATTATTGTCATTGACTGGAAAACCCCCTGTAAAAGGGATTATCTTTCTATATTTACCTTCTACAGAGAGGTCCTTTTCTCAGTTTGCCCTTTCCTCTAAAGATTAGCATAGAGATTACTACTACTATTAAAATCTGAAATAACCATCTTTCTTGACTCACTGCTGAGTTTTCTGTCTTCTCAGACTGTAATACGTGGTTAATGAAACATGTCTTGCTGGCAGTATGGTCTTTGAGCCTTCTGGTTTCATTAAAAAGTTCGGTCTTAGTGTTTCAACAGTTTGTTGTCTGGAGAAGGAAGCGTCTCTTCTGGTGTCAATTTAAGGTGGTCATCAGTCTGAAACAAACATGTGAGACTTTGCTCATCGAAGAGCGTGTGATACCCACCAGAAGGCCCCGTACTAGGAAGATCCCTTTTTGACTAAGCATTAGATCACAGTTTTGGTTTACAACAAAGATATACTGAAGAAACGAAGATATACTGAAGAAACTGGGTGTTTAAAAGATGTACTTCAAAAGTTGAGACCGTGGTCAGGAAGCAGAGAGTTGCTTATTTTCCTAGGTAGAAAGCTATTAGTTTCCTAAGCAGAAGTCAAAGTAGACAAATTCTACTGAAAGATGCCCTTTCGCCACCTAGTTCTTAAATAGTTTCAGGAATATTACAGCTTGTGCAAAATTCCTCAGTTGTGCTGTCTGTGTTATTTTATTTTCAAGGCTTTTTAGAGTCATCATTTCTTCTTTTTCTTGATTAAAATGGTGTCAAACATAATAAAGAGGAATAAGTTTAGATTTTTTTTTTTTTTGTCAGTTCCTCCCTGACAAAAAAAATTTCCCTGAGGAAAAGGTGGGGCATTCTTTAAAGAGAAAACTGTTCTTTATGTTGTTATTATGTATAGTTGTTAGTCATGCTAATTATTCAAACCCCAGCAAGGGAACTATTTTTCTAGTCACTGTACAGTCTTTTGGTAATATACTCCCTGCTCCACAGTACTAAACCCCAAAAACTTTCAAGTAAGTGAAACAACCAGGAAGGCGACAGAAGAAAGGTCATCAGTAACAAGAAAACTTCTGCCTATTCTACCTTTGTGCACGGTTTGCAGATACAGAATGGGGTTGTTTCCTTAATCAAAGAAATAATAAGATTTAAATACATGGAAGAGAAAGTAGCAGAAAACACTTCTCAGCATGCATACTTATTGCCTTTGGGAACCTGGTATAAGCCAACTCAACAGGAAAAGATTTCTATTTTTTTCCTTTAAAATATTTGAATCCCATCAGAAAGAGAATGTATCAAGAGCACATACACACGGGATTGAAAGTATATAGGTTTGGTTTTTTTGGTCTCTTTTCTCCGCATCGCACTGTGGTAACATTCTTCCTCTCTTGTGTCAGCACTTTTGGTTTTCACTGTTTGTGAAAGTTCCTCATTTTACAAATGAGTATAGTCTTTTTTCCCTTGTAAAACAATGCCTGTGATGAGACCATTTTTTTCAGGCATGAAGCAATCTGTTTTCGATTTTGAGAATGTGGGATTTTATTATCTGTTTAAAGAACACTCTCTGTTTGCTTACTTTTTTTTTTTCCTGATGCATCAATAACAGTAATAAAAATGAGCAGATAAAGATTTGGCTTACACTGCAGGAACAAACAAAAACATCTTACATGGATACTTCATATTTAAAAATGCTGTTTTTTCTCTCCGTTCACATAAAATTTCTTTCACAACATTTAATGAAATGCTACATCAAAAAAAAAATACCAGATTTTTTTTTTTTTCGGAAGGAGCCATGCTCTTCAAAGGCATCAAGGAGTAAAATGGCATGTCTCATACCTCCACAGATAACTTCAGACTTGCTGAGCTTTATGCATCTGAGAAGATCCCGTTAATCTATAAGATATCAGAGGATGGCTATGAGTGGCTGGTGTTTATCTTTTTAGTCTTAATAATTTCCCTGTTAGTGTTCCTTCTGTTTCTTTTAGGCACCTGCTCTTGCATTATGTACTCATGTTGTAGATGTACTGGGATGGACTAGTTGCTGCTTCGCATGTAGACCATGTGTTGCAAAATGGGGCCTTGGTTGTTAAGTGAGGTGTCTATTTCCTCTTCACTCAACAATGTGAGTAAAAATAGTTGAATGCATTTTTTTCTCAACATAAGGCCTGTGGGCTTATAAGGCCCCTCTTAACAAAACATTTGTGAAATGAATTGTTGATGTGTTGGCTAAATGTGTTGATTGTTTCCAAGATTTTCTCTAGCCAATTAGAAAGCCACCTGTGATGCACTTTTCCCTTAACCCACTGAGACGCTATTGATATTCTTGAGCTACTGATTTTTCAGAGCCAGCCTCTGTGTTTATTTAAACGGTTCACAGTCATTCAAGTAGCTCTTCTAAAGGTCACACGTGCATTGAGCTTTCTTCCATTAGTCACGAATGATCATCAGGCTTGCAACAACAACAGCTATCAAACAACAGTTTCTTCTTGGTGAGTATATGGCTTTATGACAATTTGAAGATCTTTGCATGCATTGCAGGTGATCAGAGGAAATCCCTTCCCATAACAGCTGGGACAAGGTTTGTTTCTTGTGACTTCTACCTGCTCAGGTGCCAGGTCCCTGATCACCCTGGACTGTTTGCACACAGAGCTGCTTGCTGAGCCTATGGTCAAAAAAGTCCAAAGCTAAGCTGCCCATGCTAAAGGAAAGTCAACTGAGTAACAGCCTGCGATGTCTTACAGGCACGGGAAATCTAAAGCTTGTTAAAACAACTGGAGATCCCAACCTTGGTTTTGAGACTTCAACACAGTTTCAAAACGCTGCTGTGCTCAGTGGTCGGTTGTCTTGTTCCCTGGTACAGAGACGGCCATCAGGTAGATCTGGATTATGATGGTTGACAGGATGGCAAAAATGTTTGATGTGTGTCAGCTCAGCTAGTCTGCAAACCAGGCACAAATGTTTTGGAGGAAGAGTAAAGTAGCCACCATCACATCTTCTGCTGTGATGGGCAGTTTGTAAACAGCTGCAATGCATAGACTGCTATGCAATTTACTACTGATGGGTCAGAAGCCACTTGACACCACCAGGAGGATACTGTAGCTCCTAACTCTTCAGTAGCTTCCATTCGTAGATTAAACACATCGCAGAGGGAAAGAGGAGCATTCCTACAGAAGAAATAAGAAATCTAAATCAGAGGCAACTATTTTGCCTCTCTTGCAGACTACCAGTGTCCCAGCACACAAAACTGGGAAAGATCCAGAAGGAATCAATTTCCACAACCCAGTGGTTGACATGAAGTGGAAAACATTCAAGGAGGGTAGAAAACAAACAAACAAACAAACAAAAATAAAGAAAAACTCTTCTTGTGTCTTATTGCCCAACAGTTTACTATGGTTATTGTTTCATTTTGGCCACAGACTTGTGACCCCTCTCATTTTATTTAGTACTGCTTTCAATTCCCTTTTTTTAAAACAAACCAAAACAAAACAACTTGAAGTGTTGCTAAAGCTATGTCAAAGTTATTGACTGCTCTTTGAGTTTCTTTCATGGGTTGATGTTAGTATCAATATCCGAGATGGATGGGACACCTGCTTCCACATGCACAGTGAAAAGCCTCTGGTGATGTGCCTCGATCAGATTGTGTTATGTGGAAAGTGAGGGTATGAGTTAAAGGAAGAATTATATTTTACAACTATCTGCATAAACAGGCAGCCTCACAATAGCACTGCTTGGGGTTTTGAAGTGATGCTAACGCAGGATGAAATAGTTTTTTCAAAATCTAAATAAATGTCCAGTATATCTATGAATACATTAGTAACTTAAAAAGGATGCAAATGCTTACATGTATACATACACTTATATACATGCAGTATATACTGAAAATTTTGACCAGTGTGATTATTAGAAAAAGTAGTGCATGAACTTGTTTAAATGTGTGTACAACAAAGCCTTCTCCTACATCTTGCTGTCTCATCACCCTTATCCTGAGAGCAGCCCAAGCATGGATGTGGTCCAGAGGGAGTACAGCACTTTTAGAGTTCAAGGCCTGCTTTTGCAGAGGTGCTGTTTACTTCTTACACGATATTTTAAGAACTCAGATAAACTAACACAGGCCCTGTTGTTTTGTAATTTGCTGTCTCTCTGAGGTGAGTAAACTGCCCACCTCTGTACAAGACCCTTGCCCTGGAATACCGGAGGAGGGGCTGAGACACCCTTTTCCCAGACTGGCCTCATGCCATGGATTCTGTTTTGCCCATAAAATGTGAGAAAAGCCCCGGTGGGGTAAATGTGACTTGTGCTGGCAAAGGAGAGAAGCAGCCCACGGAGATGGAGTTTTGTTCAGAGCACAGATGCCTGTGGACAAAACCCTCCCAGTTCATATTTCCTGGTCTCTGGGAGGTTTAGCAGTCTGAAGCCAGGGATTCGTCCCTGTGCCTGTGCCCGAGCTTGCCCACACTGCATAGCTTGGCGTGGGGCTTAAGAGGCCCACATCCGCACCCCACGGGAGCCCTCTGGATGCTGGCATTTCCAGGGCTGTGTGGCTGCTGGGTGGAGTTTTTCTGGATGACAGCTTTGGAAGCGGGTGCCTCTAGTCTTCTACATCTTGCCTTAAGTCCCCGAGCATTTTTTTTTTTTCTGTTCCTGACTCAATGTGTCTCAGAAGACTTCTGGTAACAACTTGCTTTTGGCTGGAGATACCATGAGAAAACAACTCCCTCAGTGCTATTTTTTTTTCTCTGTCTCTCTCTGAGTCCTGGATAGAATTAGGACAGCAGAGTCACACCTCCCCTCATTCAAACTTTGAATTTATTCCCATCTGGGTCACTTTTCCTTTTATCTGGTGTACTGCAGACACCTTCACCTTCTGATCGCTCTGTTTGTGAGCTGGACCTTGTTGGGTGTCTCCCCAGGCTGAGCCCCAGCATGACAGGGTTTACTTTTGCCTTAGACAATAGCCAGCCAGTGGTGCTCCCCTGCCAGCAGGAGCAGCCAGAAGCAATCCAGGGAAGGAGGCATCCCAGGTGCCAAAATGTATTGCTAAAGCTCTGCCCATGGACATGAGGGTGAACTAGTGGTATCTGGAAAAGTATTTGCAACTTTTTGCTGGTGGCATCAGAATCTGATCTCAATTACAATGAAGTAACCAGACTAGATTTGGATCTGGATTAGACTGACCACATTTAAGTCCCTTTCAAAAGTTTGCTTCTGACACGCTACTCTAATGAATCAAGTTGTCTTGCACATAAAGGCGTATTATTGTCCTGCTTCTTTAACATCTTTCTGTTTGTTTGTTTATACTTGGGTTTATGCATGAAATTTTCACCAGTTAAAAATAAAACAGGCTTTTAAATTAATTTAATTAGAAAGATACAATCGTCTGTGAAGATTCTTCAATTGAATTAAACCCATTTTGCTATGGACAGAGCCTTAGCATTGCTAAGTTTGTCTAGTACTGTACCGCTGCCCTGGATAAGGTTCTTTTTTTTTTGAACAGTTACTTCTGATAGTGCCAGATGTTTGCAATTCTGTACTACTTTTCTGACATTTCTGGCTAAGAACTTCATAGGTGTATATCTCACTTAGATGCTTTCACAGAAGCTAAAAACATGCATTCAGCTGTTTTTAAGGATGACATTAAGGAAAAAATACACTGGAAAAAAATATTTTAGTATGCTTTTGTTCCTTCTCTTTTATAAATGGCTAGTGCTTCCATGCATTTGCACTAGGTTTTGAAAATTGTCAGAGGAGGATAATTTTTTATGTCAGGAGTGTGGGTTTTCCATTTCCCATGAAAACAAAATTGAATTTTGCATACATGCTATAGCTGATTGTTAGAGTTTGGTGAGGACATTTTCTAAGAATTATGGTCATCTGTGGCCTAATCCTCCCCTTCATAATTTTTCCTGCAATTAGACTCAGTTAAAGTTATCATACATTTGGGTTTTCCTGGACATATCCTCCTTTTTTTCAGTCCGGAAGCTTTGTCAATGCAGATTTTGAGGAATTCATATACATGCCCTGCCCAGATGGCCTGTGCATGTCTTGTAAGTTTGGTGTGCTCCAGAATGCCTTGATTTACTGCGTGAAGTAATTGTTCATGGTGTGAGGAGCATAATCATGATGCTTACTCAATAGGTGCTGTAAAATACAGGGTTGTGTTGCTCTACTTAGGCAATCTTGAGCAAAATGCAGAGGTCTGGGAGCACCTGACTTGCTCAGGCAGACCAGGTGGAGAAGCTTATTTCTTACATCATAATTTTATTGTAAATTAATCACAAACTTTTAATGCCATTTGTGTCTTTATTATGAACATAGCACACATTATACCTTTGTCTTGGATTAGTATTGCAAATTACTGAGTTGAGGAACAATGCATGGTTCCTCAGAGTGAGGAATCCTATTTCTGGTAAGTATTTAAGACAATCCCAGTAATGGTCTTATCTAACACTCAAAAAAGTTAAATTATTAACCACAATAAATTAATAGTTGGTGACTGAAATGTGATTCCCTGCAAGTAAGCCTGCTGTTTGTTAAACAGTAGTAAAGCTCTGAGCAAAGAAAATATATCAAGTCCAAAAGAAAGAGGATGAAAGCATTATCTAAGCCTCCAAATCAGGATGTTCATGGCCAGGTTGGCCTAAAAAATAAACAAAACAAAGCAAATAAAGCCCTAAAACACACAAACAAAAGCTATTTGATACCAGTGATCCTGAACTGCAAGATTTAAAATTATTACTACATGTGTCATATTGCCCAGTTTTGGTTTGTGATCTCTGTGTGTGCTAATGTGCCAGAAGTTTTTATCTTTTGAAAATATTTGTGGGCTGTATTATGCAGTGAGTTAGTTACCAAGACAGCAGGTCCCTGGCTCATACATTTGCGGGCTTATTTGTGGCTGTGATTTTCCATGTATTGTGTCCTAATACCACATGGTCATTAAAAACAAAGGAGGTATTGAATCTGCATATAGTGCATTCCTTCAAAGTTAATGACTCTGTCGTGGGAGACATGACAGCATGATTAGTGACCTTGTAGCCTGTCTGAGCACCATTTCTCCTGCAAGTCCTGGTACCAAGAGCTGGCTGAGGCAAGGGGTTGTATGCGGCACCAGGCACATCTGCTCGGTGCTGGATGGTCAACTGCACATCATCTTTGGCCTGAGGCTGCTCTGATCTTGCAGGGTAAGTAATGAAACTGAGAAACCTAACTGGCTTTGCCAAGAGTAAAGCAGTCTTCAAGTTACGGGGACTGCTCTGAGAGCTAGCCACCATCCTGAAGCATGGCTTCCCCTCCCCTCTGTCATGCCATGCTGGTTGCCCTGGATCTGTGCCAGGGTAGGTACATCTCAATCAGCATGCCCACCTTCCAGACCACTATTCTGCATCACAGCTACATTTTATCCATCATTTATGGGAATTTTAGAGAGGGATTTGACTTTTGTCTGTGCTTTTGCAGTTTTCTGTGCAAAGACTGTTTTGCTTCCATAGGTGTGGTTCTCATCCTCAAGATAAGTTGAGACCTAATCTTCTACACTCTGTGCAGATACAGGCAAAGCTGAACTAGTCAGATTTGTCTCTACCACCTCACTGGTCACTGTTCATTTTTCTTCCAAATCAAATCGAGCACTTCCAGAAGTTCCCTTGAAGCAGTATTTCAGGACAATCTCCTTTTAAGACATTCTTAATGACAACATTTTCATACATCATATTTAGATTTAGCATTTCGTTTTGAATGGTATTTCATGTGTGTACCATTTTCAGAATAATATGAAATTTCACAGTGCATTGTGTCAATTTTTCCCACAAGTTGCACGTTGAGCTGGAAGAAAGGATGAGGTGCCACACTTAAAATATGAGGAATGGAATATATTGGTTATGATCATGCTATGATGATACGTCCTCAATAACAATACGTAGAATCGCACAATATGTCAGAAAGCTGCCACTGTGTCATGAAAGAGTGATGCATCGTGAATAAGATAACAGCATAAATCTGTTTAGAAACAGTAAAAATAAAACCTATTGGAAACACCTTTTTGGGAAGAGAACTATTTACTTTTTAACATATATTCATGGAGAAATTTTCCTTGCAATTTATAGAACGTCAGAATAACTGGTTTACTTGATCGACCTTTTCCAACAAATGTATATTGCAAGAAAGTGTTCCAACCTGCTCTCGTGTCAAGTGAATGGAAATAAAAGCAGATTTGGACCCTGTGTCTATGTGGTTCATATTAGAGATGGGCTCGAACCAAACCCACTAGATCAGAACATTCCCAGACTTTGAGGAAGTTTGGCTCTGATTTCAGTTTTAAAATTCAGTGCTGGTTCCTTTCAATAAGGAACTAAATCATCTGAGCACCACTTTGGGAAATTTGGATCCAGATCAGTATTTTGCAGCTGCAGCTGCAGCCCTCATTGAAATCTAGTGATCCTCAATCCTGGTCCAGGGCGGCCAGGAAAGCACAAAGCTCTCTTAGTGGCTTGCCCATGTGGACAGCCCAAGTCGTGGGAATAGTCGTGTTCAGGCTCTGCCAAGAAGGAGATCTGGAAGTAAATGGTGCGTAGAGAGCACACACAGAGTGGAAGATATCAGTCCTCACAGGAGGGCTACGTATCTCAAATCAGGCAACACTCAGGTTTATTGTACTGTAGTTCATGGACTCAGTGTGAAATGGGCTGATCTTTTGCTGTTGAAGTGCTTGGTTCGTACCTTTGAAAAGAAAATCCTTTCTAACGTTTTCATTTGACACACTGTTTTATGGTTCCAGTCCTTGCTGTGGTGTAATCAAGGACTGGGGTGGTGAAGGAGCTTCTGGTCAGATTTGCTGGCAAAATCGTTAGCGAAAACTTCCAAAGCGCTTGATCCTGAAGATCCTGGAGTTGTGAGTACTGGAGTACTGTGGCTGATGCTGGTGATAAGGGAAACAGATCTGAAGTTGGTGCTACTTTTATGTACAGTAAATCCATTTTTATTACTTTTTTCCTTGAAGTCAGCCTAAATAACCTAAAATGTTTCTCCCATGCTGCCTGTGTGACCACATCAAAGCCACAGAAATGCTGTGCCTTTGCAGCACGGACAGCAGATACTTCAAGGAAGGGAATAAAAATGTCACCTAGCCATGGTCGTGTCCCCTCTGCCCCAGCAACATGGCAGAGCTGCAGCCTTTCAGGGGAGACCCTGCAGTGGTGGAAGCACAAGGAACAACACAGTAATGTCCTCCAGACTCAGCATCTGTGCACGAGGAGATGACAGAGAAGACTCCAGCCAGGTGAAATGGACCCGTATCCTGCACCCATTCTCAGGAAAGCTTACTTACCAGTTACTCACTGGACTTCTCCCTCACTCCTTCTGTGATATAAATGGAGCAAAATGGTTCTAACTCTTTTGTCTTCCCAAGATCTGACTTGACTGTCACAGTTCAAGCTGTTGTTCAGCTAAGTCAGAAAGTACATCGATACTGTTGTAAAGAACCTCTGTATCTTGTCACAATGCTTTGTAAGTCTTGTATCATGAGAAACAAATGCCTTGCAACCTTTCCATGAATGCTATCTTCCTGATTGACCCTGGGGGTTCCTGGAAACTGAGCGTGACACAGGAACAAGACAGAGGACACCCTTGGGAATGGGGGCAGTACAGTTTGTGTTTCTTCATCTTTCTCAAAACCCAATATTAATGTTACATGATTCTGTTGCACTCTGTGATCGTTTTAGCTGTCTAGATTCAAGCTGTTCCGTACAGTGACTATCTTTCACTTTCCTTTTGTATGACATCTAGAACAATGGGGACCCCATTTCCAGTTATTACTTGCTGATCCTGTAATACTCTTACTCTTAACACTGCGTCTTGAAATATGTTAACATCATTCAGTTTTAAATTGGGAGAGACAACAGCCACTTAAATAGGTAACTCATTGCAGCATCATTTTTCAAAAAGAAGGATTCTGACCATCTCCAGCTCTTGTTTCAGACAGTGTCTTATTCTTTTTGTTAAACAATCACTTTAATTGAATCTACAGACCTTCAACATAATTGCAATTCCTTGACCTTTAAGAGTACCTAGAGATTTATGTTTAAATTAATTGGCAGCTAGTGAACCAGTATGGGAGAAATTGTCAGAATCTTTGAGGCAGTTGGAAGGAAACTTATTCCCTAAATAATAATAATAAGACACTGTGTGTTGTCGCTTGTCAAGCTCCTCACACCTAATCTGGTCTGGAGCAAAGCTTTCAACAACTTCTTCAAAGAGATTATGGTTTGATTCGTCACAAAATATGTTCATATAATCTCTTGTGGAAGTGTAACATTTCCCTAGGCATGTGGAGGTGATAAGTGCTGTTACTGACTTACAGAAACCTGTGCTGGTGGATGGCTTTGCTGAAGGCTGGTGGAAGAGCTCCCAGTGAGGTGCCTGTGGCAAATAGTTCCCATGGACCATAAAGTGCTCCTTGCTGAAGTCAGAGCTGCATCCACAAATGCAGTGAAGTGGATGTTTGTTTTTCTGCAACTATTAAATGGTCGTTGAAGTATAACACGTAGTATTTCACTCTCTAAAAGCCTTAAATAATTTTTAAGCCACTTTTCACTGTGTTTCAAACAGGGTTGGTTATGACTAAAAATCACACAATACTTTTTCTGAGACTCTAATTAGCTTGGCTGACCTCATGTCCTGACGAACTTTGGCAAAAGCCCCTTTCACTCCTTTTCTCAGCAGGATAAGCTGCATTTACTGGGCTGTTATTTTGCCAAGTTAAAAAAAAAAAAAAAAAAAAAAAAAAGTTAAAAGGCCTGATACTTTTTACACTTTTATGATTCCCCCATGAATGGAAATTACATTAAGCTTTGGGGTAGCAGCTTATCCTTACATTGTATTCTATGGTAATTTTACAAGGGAAATCAGAGGCACGTATTAGTCTGATCTTACTTGCACCAGGTTAACCATGAATTAAGTGAAGTCTCTGAAATGTGTATGTAAAAAGCACATACAGTTAAGACCAGAATCTGCCAAAACCCCTTTTCTCCCTTAGGCTCCTACTCCTACTGTCTGGAATTCCATCCCTTTTTACTGCCCTGTAATTCTATTACTTTTGCAGTATTTGAGATTCCTGACTCTAATGCTATTATAGTTTTACTGGGGAACAATCTCCTGAGTAAGATCAGAGTTACGGATTTGACTGACATGCTCCACAAATGGCAGAGTTACTGAAAAACAGCCCAATCTTCTATTTATGTAAAATCTATAGTTGTCTTTCCGTGTCTTTTTAGTCTTACCTGGGATAGACTTCTGCCCCCGCCCCCAACATTTCTCTTCTCTCTTTCTGTTAATATTATTCTTTGTTATTCTTTACAGTTTTGAGGTTGTTTGGAAGAACACAGCCCTAGAGTTACAAAGATCTACAAACATGAAAAAGCATTAGACATTTCACTGGTCTGCTGGACTGTATGCAGTTGGTAAAACTTAGCTCAGCAAGGATGACTCAGCTGCGCAAAATGACTCATTTGCATAAGGTTTTACAGCCATACAGCAACATATGTGGCATATGTAATTTAAAACCAATATCAATCGGATTTAGACACACTCCTTAAGCGTGTGTATTTTGATTTATCTCAGGAGTCTTAAGCAGAAATAAATTTTTATCAGCTTCCATAAATTAGGTTTGAGATTTGGGAACAAAGGCAGTCTTAAGATTTAATTGTCAGCAATGGTTATCCTTTTTGTTGTTGTTGTTGTTGTAGGCACGGTTTTAGTTAAAAAAGAGTTCTGCAGTTAAAGGAATTCTTTTTTTAAGAGAGCTCATAGAAGACTGTGTGCATTGGCAAGTGAAATCCTTGGGCATAAAAATGTAACTGTAAAAATGTAACCCTGGGCTATCTATCTAACAAAAACTCATCCAAGCAGAAGTGTTTCCTATCAGGTAGAATTTAGCACGATCTTTTTCTTCACATCAGTGTGCAGCTACTTTGGGTAGACAGTACAGATTACGAGGGTTTTGTGCTTTGGAGCACACATGTGTTCCAAGCTGTCAACGCTGAGAACCAAGGTACAATAATGCTCCGTGCCTTGCAAGGCACTGACCTGCTAGCCCTAATCCCAGAAGGTGCTAAAGCATGTGCTCCCGTGCAGAGATAGTCCCAAAGACCTGATGGTAAATTAATGCTTGTGATCTTTCTTGAGTCAAACGAAGAATGTTCAGCACCTTGTAGAATCACAGAAATGTAGCTTGTCTGCTTGGGACCAGCTGAATTAAATGAAGCCTGGTTAAAATACATGAAAAGTACAGGCCACACTAAACATTTAGAAATGGCTGGGAAGAAAAAGGGGTTCATTTTAATTAATTGGGTTGTCTAACTTTTTTGACTTGAAAACTTCTGCACTGATATCAAAGTAAACTCAAAATATTTTTACTGACACTATTACAGCTGCATTTTGCTTTTGCTGTTAAGATAAGAATTGAGCTTGCGGCTACACAAACCTCTACCTCTTCTGAAAATTAGGGAATATTAATAAGAATTGACAGAATATTGTTAGCTGAGAAAATTAATTGTTCTTGCATTTTCTTAGAATTTTCTGCTCTTGGGATTACACTACAGAAATTTTGAAATTTGGGAGAGGGAGGAGGCCAAGAGCACAAAATAGCCATGACACTGGAAGTCATGGCATTCCCAGGGGATGAGAAAGATTGTGATTTTCAAATTTCCTCTCCTGCATGGGACGTGTTAGACATGTTGAGTTGTGCTTTCCACATTGTGGCAAAATTCACAGATTCCTGGCTGTTTGCTAGTTTCCTTTTCTCTCTGATCCTAAAAGGAGTTCTATCCCAGGTCCAAGAAAACCTCTACAGGAAACAAGTCTATCCAGGAGAACATGTTCCATAAAGAAATTCTTCGTGAGCTCTACTTACTATACAAAAGGCCAAGTGGTCCTGCCTGTCACACTGAACTGGTTGTGTTTAGTTCAGGCAGGGTTTAGTGGCAGACAGTGTGATTTTAATGTCTCTTGTTGCTAATACCATAATGACTGACTTTTGTGGTCTCATGAACCCTTGGACAGGAGGGCAGGGAGAACATTGGTGGGTGGTGGTGGAAGTACTGATCTTTTTCTTTTCCTTCTCGCCGGCGTCCTGTCCCACAGCTGTTTGAAAACGGCTGCTTGGTCCAGGACTTGCTGACAGGGATTTCGTATTAGAGACAAGTGGCCCTGGCACCCTTACTCGTTCCCACTGCCTCTGGAGATATGGGGCACAGCACGTACCTCAGCACAGCCCCATTCCGGATCCTGCAGGCCCCCAAAAATGAGCAATCTGCCTGATGCCATCAGTGCCCTGGGGAAGGGAACAGCACTGTCAGCAGGGAAGGGAGAATGCTGCTTGTCTGCTCCAGCTGGGGCACGTAGTCCTGCCAGCAGCACCAGCCTGCCTCTGCAGCAGGAGAAGGAGATGGATTCATGGTGGAAGCACAGATGTGCAGGGTACAAGGCCAACACTGCAGATACTTCAATATCACAGTAGCGTCCCTGTCTTACAGTATGATATCATGTATTTTGAAGTCATGGTTTTAGAATATCACCAGCTAGGTCGTTTCATTTTACACAGTGATGTAATTTCACGTGTGACATCAGATTATGTTGTGGTCAGAGATGAAAAACTCAGTGTTTCTCCTCCCTACAGGGTGAAATCCCACATTGAGGCATGGTAATTATTGAGGTATGTGTCAGAGTGCCAACAACATGGGGATGAGTTATGCCAGGCTATAATGGTACCTTGTGATGGGTGAGAACCAGTTCTCAGGGCTACCAGCCTGCAGGATGTTTCTGCTCCAAGTCTACCTCTTTCTTCTATCTGGAAATCACTAAGCAGAGGATTGATGAAGTGGACATGCACAGTGCACTCAGCTAATCCGCTTTTCCCTCCCTGTAGGCAGTGGCAGGACTCTGCTCCAGCCATTTGCCTTGCCCAGGCATACATCAGCCTGGCTGCAGGGCAAAGAATCTTTTGCCTAGGAACCCTGGGCTGATGTGCACGAGGTGGAGAGAGGCTTGCTGTCTTTCTCCACCACTGCCTGCTCTCAGGTCCACCCACCATCTCACCAGGAAACCAGCAGGCACCAGCCAGGGCAGAGCTATTTGGGACTTGATACAGTCCCTGTGTGGCTCAGGTGGATTAGATGGGAACACGAGAAGAGACACAGGAAGGCAGAGAAGTGATGGACTTTGCTGTGGATCAAGCAACAGGCTAGTGGCACATCTAGAAAGAGCCTGCAGGCTGCCTAGCCTAGCTCCAGTCCACAAGGCATCCTTTGCCCCTTGTTGCTTGTTACACTTCCTTTGTCTCCACTGCATCTCCTGGACCATCTTCACCCATGCTTCAGCTCCATTTGTTGTCACATTCTTCCTCTGTGAATATGAAAACACAAACTGGTAGCTGACTGCCGTGGCTTGCCTGGGAAAAAAAAAGCCAGCTTTCTAAATGAGAAAGAAGTAAAAGTTTTGAGAAGGCAGGAAATTCTTTTGGTCTCTTGCCAAATGTCCTTTTCAGCTGCGGGTGCAAGGCTAGCTTAACCCTAGGCCACTCAGGGCCTCTATGCACCTGATGATGGCGATGCTTTCAAGGAGACCACTGGAAATATAACAGTAAATGGCATCAGCTATCTGCAAAATTTCTTTGCGGTGTCTTTTGAAAGGCAGTTGTGTTTTTTTTTTTTTTTTTTTTTTTTTTTGGTTTTTCGGACTTTTTTTTTATCTTC
>NW_008631741.1:51791-87740 GCF_000691845.1 Merops nubicus
CCTGAGCTTTCTGGACTTGATTCTGATCTCATGCAAATGTGGCAGGGATGTGCTGGTTTTGCTTCAGAACAAGCCACACTGGACATCTTTTTTTCCTCAGGACATTTCTCTGATTGTCTGGTTGGAAAAGAATACTTACATTTGCTCTTTTTCTCCTAATTCAAAACCCACTCCACTTAACCTCCATGGTTTGCATATCATAACCTTGCAGCTGCTGAATGTAAGACCTGGTGCTGTTTTTTGTGTGATACATAACTCCTCTGATTTTCAGAGCTGCTCCTTACTTACATGAGGAAATTCTGACTGTAAAGACTTTTTCTGCCACTTTTTCCAGACTTTGTATTCTAGAACTCTCCACATTATGGCACATGAGTCACATAGTGAGTATCTGATGGGTCATTTGTGTTATGTCTACAGCAGAAAAAAGACCTCACTGGTTTCGCATGAGAAAGTCGAATCCTAAATGTGGCTGGAAAAAACAGTAGAGAAAAGGGACAAAAAGATGCCACTAGATAAGTATAGCATGCGTATTCTTTTCCTCCAAAAGGTTTACTTAAGTAAATAACCCACAATAATTTTTGAAGACACTTCTTGGGCTTTTTCATATTTTAAATGGATTACCTTGAACAAAAGCTGTATTATGAAGGAAAAAGAAAGCAGAAAACAAGCCTGACCTTGAGCAAATTCAGCATGGCAGTGATTCACTCTAATGTCATCTTAGCCAGATAGTCAGAATCAGCTAATCATAAACCCATGATTATTATATGTATGTGTGAGTGTATTTATTATAAATACACAAATTTATGTATGACCACTCAGAATTAGAGAAGAATGCAGCATCTTTCATGCATGGCACAAATTAGTCTGTAAGGCCCTGTTCAGGGTAGATCTTTAAAATGTATGCTATGGGGCTGCTTAAGTTTAACAGAACTTATGTGCTTTTCTGAAATGAGTTGCAAAAATTTATTTCTACCTGTGTTGAAGTCTGTTGAAAGGCCAGGTCAGCACCACTGTCTCAGTCTCACTCAAGAGCTTCACCTCTGTCTACATATAGTGAAGCCCAAACCTTTCTTTAAACACCCGAAACAGAAATACTGCATTCAGTATGGAAACATAAGCAGAGCTGGGCATATATATCGAGGGAAATTGTCAGTAGGAGGTGTCTGTCAGCTGTAGCTGTTGAGTATCCCTTATTCAGGAGGGGTTTATGAAACAGTTGCCCATTCAGGCTAGGTGTGAGTAGTCCCACTTTCTAGGCCATGTAAGCAAACCAGGCTCTTCTGCTGCTTTGATTGGGCCGGTGAAAGGTGAGAACTGTTGGGGGAGCCCGTGGGGCTGCTCCACTGGACCTGGTACATCTGCAATGAGGGGAAAAAAAAAGGATTTATGAAAGCCCGGGGGAGAGAGGGAAATAAAATCATTTCTCTCTGTATGAAACTAGAAAGGAGCAAAAGATATTTGTGCTGGTGTGTTTTCATATGTCACTTTATGGGCTTTGAGCAATCTAAATAATTACTGGGTTAAAAACATGACGGCCCTGGTTGTCCACATTTTATCTTACCTTACTGTTTCTCAAAGAGGTTCGAAACCAGACAGAACATACTCTTCCTCCACACTCAGTAATGTTTATGTTTGGAAACGAGATTAGAAATCTTCAAGTGAAAGAGAGTCTTATTTCAGGGAGATAAAATTGCTTATTAAACCTGCCCTTAAAGCCAATGGACTGACAAAACCCTAAGTGTTGCAAAGTGCAAACATTTCTGTGAGCTAGAGTTTTCTGCTACTTTCACTGCTGCAATAGCCAAGCTATTGTTAGGCAATAGATATAAGTGTGCTACTATATGGGTGGCTGTGTTTGCAAAGAATGGATAATACCCTTTATGCAAATCTCCTTTTAAGTTTTAGCACTAAATACAATACCTTGTCCCATGTGTTTGTTCTCTGGTCAAGCTTTGTCTTGACTCACACTACTTTCCAGAAACGCTCCTAGTTTTTTTTTAAGTCCTGAAGCTATCTATCAAAATGAATACTTTTTTTTTTTTTCTAAGAAAATTCCCTTTAGAAAGAAGGAAGTAGAAGAGAACAAAGGCAAACAGCCTGTGACAATGACTCATTATGTTCCTTATAAATTATAGCTGTGAAGTCAATGCAAATTGTTTCTCACAGTTTCAAAACCCACTATAAGACAATAACTTAGGGCTATAGAAAGAGGAGCACCTAGAGAAATAATGCTTTTTTTTTTTTCCTGTAAACAGAGAAGTGTGCAACAAACAGTAAAGTTATTTGGAAAACACTTGAAGATGCACTAGTAGATTAGTTTCATGTTGTAGCATGCAAAACTGAAACAGAATCAAACTCTTGAACTTGTAGCTCTGGTGGTATTTATTAAGCCTGAGATTCCTGTAATTTGTTTGGCAAGCTACCATTGTGTGGGGCATTACTAATAGGGAAAAGGTCTGAAACTTTCAGGAAAAGTGGTAGATGTTTGGCCTCTAGAGCCCAGTCTGCTTTGACAAGTAACATTGTCTTCCTTCTCCATGTAAGGAGTGAACTCGGTGGAATGCTTGGGCTGCAGGAGAGCGGAGTGCTTCAGCACACACTGAACACTTAGCAACCTGCTTTCTTGCAGGGGAGCAGAAAGGCTCATGGGCTCTTGGTCTCTGTGCCAGCTCAGGGTTCAGGTGCTCTGTTATTATTTCCAGCAGGAACGGAAGAGTCTCCAGAGCCCAATGTGCACACTCCCTTTTCTGTGAAGCTTGCCTATTTGCTTTGCTCCCAGAACTTTGCTAGTGGAGCCCACACTGTGACAGAGGCCCATGGGTACAGTTTCTATCTGAAACAGGTTGGGTAACAGAGCTATTGAAGAGAGTGGCATGAGTCTCCAGATGTGTTTGTGGCTGCTAGAAGTCCTGAGTTCTTATTCAGGAAGATGAAGCTTTACTGCTGTATCTTCACAACTACCTTCCCCTGGCTCCTGTGCTGGTATAGCATCTCAGACAGCACTTGAGACCAAACCAAAGACCTCGACAGCTAAGGCCCTTGTAGCCCTATTCAAAAGACACATACCCTGTGGCTACGGCCTGCAATGAAACCATGCCCCTCTGTAGAGCAAATACCATGAAGAGATACCTAACGTACTATGACTAGTAGATGGTGGCCTCACTTGATCTGCTCTGCAGTCACCGGTGGCTGTTTCTCAGAAGAGAAAGGTCTATTAAAAATTGCAGACAAAGAGCTTTAGCCCAGAGTCCCACAGTGTTCAAGTCTGTTACTCCTAAATACGTCTTTTAATTGTGCAATGCAGCCACATCATTGGTATACTGGAAATATCTTTGTTTACAAAATATTTTTTAACGTCTCAGCTCTCTTTGAGGGTGAGAAAACCGATTTGGAAACTTTCGTCATGAACCTTAAAGAAATGTCTTAACTATCAACATGAGCTAGCTGAGTCACCACCGAAGTCACCATGTCTCTGGTCACACACGACAGCTATATTTTACAGAAGATGCATATTAAAAGCAATTGTGTGAGTGCATATGTGCATACAGCCCTCATTATAGTTTCAGACAATGTGCTTTAAGGATGTGTAAGGATGAACTCGCTCAGATCTCATTTTTACAAATTCTTCAGTAGTGTGACTGAATTCCAATTCATTCTTTCCTTAGATGGGTAGCTCTGGCAGTGTGTCATAAGGGGTATTTTCCTGTTGTTTTAAGAAAGCAAGGCTCTTTTATTTTATCTTTCCATGAAATTACAAAGAGTTTCCTTGAAATCATACCTTATCATGCATCCTGGCCAGCACGGAAGCACTCACTCCTCCTGATCATTACCCATTAAAAAGTCCTTTGAGGAAATGGTTTGAACCTTTGATCCTGAGAAAACTCTTTGATACCACGTATTTTATATGCTATGTGTATTTCTCTACTGTAGCATTATTAATAGTTCTGATTCTTCCACCAAACTCTTCATCTGCTTGTCTTTTAGATAACAACTCCCCTTCTGTCATTTCCAGAGAAGCAACACAGTTCTTGTTCTAGCAAGCATAACATCTTTCTGGTGTTTTCAGATATACAGCTGCATTGACAGTGTACTGGTTTGAAGGAATATTGTTTAAAGTAATCTTTTCTAGAGGTGGTAATGGAGTATCATGTCTTCTCCAGTTTCCCAACCACCAGGACAGATTGTCACCACACCTATTCCATCCCCTAGCCCTCTGCTGTGCCTCTCACCTTGTAGCCATGTGAGCCTGCCTGGGGGCTAGGTGGACAGAGTTGTACTCTATCTTGCCATCCTGGGCAGTGAAATCATGCTGGCATAAATTAGGTAATGCTCTATGGGAGGTGGGGAATTCATGTGCCCTGAGAAATCAGTCCCTCAGCATGTCAATAGATACATGAGCTTAGGAAGGAAAGAGGAAGACAGTTTACAGGAGGGAAATAAAAAGGCAGAAAGTTGGAGAGGAACAGCACCATGAAATAAAGACAGAGCACATGATAAAACAACTCTTTTTAATGACAACAATGAGCTGCCATCCTTCAGTGTCTGCTGAGCATTTCTCTACACTCCAGCCTAGCCATGTGGCAAAGTAGCTTCAACCAAGAGAGCTGTGTGTTCTTACATCTGGGTAGTAGTGAAGAGATACTGGCTCAGGAAGAGTGGATGAGTGACTGCATCTGCACCATTTCCTTCTTTTGTTAGCGCACTCTTTGGTTGGGTCTTGTTCTACACAGTTCCTGACCATCCCTTTGTACTTGACAATAAGTGGAAAAGAAGTCAGAAAGCGAGCTATTGTTAATGGCTGCATTAATGTTCCTTGCTGATGTAATAATCCCTCCTGCAGTGTTTTGAGAGTAATGCAATAATTGTTTTATGAGTGGGTTACTCTTTCTTCTGAGGGGAAAAAAAAAAGAAAGATGTAGACACCTCTTATATTGTAATGCCTATCCTCAAAATGCATCACTGAAACGGATTTCTCTGATGACCTCACTGAAGCTGGCTGCCAGGTTTCAACAACTGCCGGGCAGGACTACCTCAGTAAGGCTGTTTCAGTCCAGGGTTTCAAACATCTTCCCAGCATTCCAGGGGTTGGTAGGGCAGCTGCGTAATTGGGAGTTATTCTTTCCTTGTATTTACTGAATTTTTGCTGTTAAACCCAATGTGTTTCCAGACAAATGTTCACTGTTATTCTTCCACTACACTCTATTGCTTTGTGTTGCTGCAATTAGATGGCTCTGCTCGGGGTTTGCTTCTAGCATAACCTCCATACACTCTCAGGAATGCCATGTTTATAATGCTGCTAGTAATCAGAGTAAGATGAGATGAGGGAGTTTCCAAGATTGGCTTTGAGGGTTCTTTAAAAAAAAAAAATGATGACACAACCGGCAGCAGCTTCAGTTCCTAACAAGTGCATTATCGTGTCCAGACCCCCATCTGCCATGATCTCATGGTCAGTAAGCTGTGCCAAGCACAAGGAAAAGAGGCACAGCGCTGGTTACGATATGGAAAGCATGTGACAATATCTCTTGGCATAGAATTGCAGAGTGTGCTCAATAGCTATTGCTTTACCACTTTAATATGCCCTGGTTACAATGACATATGTATGCACAGTATAACATGAACTCAAATGGTTGTAAAATTTGTTGAGTGAGTAAGTAAAAGCCAAGGGAACACCTGGATGCTTCCATAGTGTCTGATCCTGCACACCATGTGTCTGAGCCTCAGTAGGACTAATTCACCCACTCTGAATTTCATTCCAAGACACACTTTTTTGTATCCTTATTCCATCAACTCAGTGAGGACTATCAGGCAATGTTGGATAATATAAGGGATCCAAGAGGTGTGTTTTCCTTTCACATTTCAGACTTAGAGGCTCTCTCATGTCTATATTTTTCTATTTTCTCTCTGAAAGCATGAACAATTGCAAGAAATACATTAATTTATCTTTTTAATATGTACAAAGCAGAGTAGTCAGTGGTAATGAAACAGAGCAGGAAGAATTTTTAAAAGAAATAAAAGTCATAATAATACCCAGATAGTTTAAAGAGGTCCTATTATAACTTTGCTTGGATTTCTTTTTCATCTGCTTTATATGTTTAATTTCACACTTGCTGATAAGAGGCAAAAATCAACGTCTTATTCTAGGAATTTTGTGCGATTAATGGTGCTTATTCTGAAGATGAATCTGGGTCTCAGCAGCTTAAGAAAGGTATGAATAATACTTGAAAAGAAGCTGGAGTCCTTGCCTTTTTCATTTGGGAATAAAAGTAGGAGGAAAAGATACTTGAAAGCCTCCCTTCTACAGACTCCGAGACAGGGAAAAAAAAATAAAGAAACAACAGTGGAGTTGAAGAGTAGAGGGAAAACAGGATCTGTAAATGGTGAGATGGGGACAGCACAATGCAGCATACAGAAGACAGGAGTGAGCGGGTGTTTGTGTTCTGAATGTTCCCCAGTGCAATAACAGCTCTTCTTAATGGCCTCAAAGTACCAGCCGCACTCTGAAGACTGCTCCCACCTATTTCATCAGGCACCTGCCAGACAGTGACAACGCTGGTCTCCAGAAAGGACAGTGTGTATACGTTTGGCATGTGCCTATTTATTTATTTATTTTTTACCTCACTAGAAATATAAGCTCTAATGCAAACTTCCACATCTTTTATTTACCAAGTTTAGAGCTGCAATTCAGCAACAATTTTAATAGACTATAGTGTAGCAGAGCATATGCTTAAATTGTTTCAGAAATGAGATAAAATTTCCTTCCACTTCCATCTCTATTCTTGACCTTTGTGTTTTGTTTTTGTTTTTGTTTTTTTCTTACTTAGATGACTAATTTTATTAATTTTCTCTTCCCTGTATGTGTAGGCTTTGAATGCCTATTTTTATGCACTTGGAGGAACATTAAAGAAACAGCTGCTTTGTTTAGGGTTGTTGATTTGAAATAACTTATAAGAAAATGAGAACGGAACAAGTGATTTATTTTTCCAAAATACAGAATGCCAGAAGATCTGAAACAGGATTTGTCATGATTTTATAGTTTTATTTGAGCTTTGTACCAGTTCTCTTAATGTTTTCTGAAATACATTTTCTGATATTTTGTTTTGAGGCAATAGCTAATTTCCAATTTTGCATTTAATGGTAATTTTTAGAATGATAAGAAAATCCAAGAAACAGCTAAAAATCAAGCTGAAAAAAAACCCCATCCCCTTCTGAGTTGAATGAAAAGTTTCAGTCAATAGTAAACATTTTTGTTTTCTTGTTATTGTTGTATTGCCTAGTTAAAAATGTAGTTTCAGACTAAACCAAAACAAATGATTTTTTTTTTCTTGAAAGAACTGAAAATTAAACTTTTGAAAGCTGTAATTGAAACCACACAAGTAAGCTGGAAAGGGAAAAATACATTCTAGTGCCGATACCCACCACCAATCCAACAGTTGTACCCAGCCATTGGATAAAAATGAATGGTACTTGTCTAATTTAATTTCAGCGTCTACAGGTCTACTGTCTAAACCTGAACTAATTCCTGTAAGTTTCTTTTATAGCCAATGACATGAAAGGAACACTTCTTGGAATGTGCATCACATCATCTCTCTCCATTAACTTTTTAATGATGGGATGGCTTACAAGTTTCTATTGCTTTCCTCTGGATGTAAAAAGAGACCAGTGGCGCTGCTTATATTTGTACACCTCATGCTCAACTGAATGGGGTGAATTGCACTAATTGCATCTTTCCACGAAAATGGAGGTCAGGACCAATGCAGCTAAATTGTATTATATTATATGGAATGATTTTGGCATTTGTGAGACATCTTGTCTTTTTGTATGGCTGATCAGGAAATCCAGATCCGAAAACAACAAGCTTCCTAATCACACAGGAATACAGAAGAAAAAGTCCCCTTTGCAAGATCAGAGCCAGTTCTACCAGACATTTTAATGCTAAGTCAGATCAGTCAAGTAATAATTAACTTTAATTGACACACCCACAAACTGTAACATTTATCCAGTGCAGACAAGTGATTTAAAAACAATGGACATTCTTATCTTCAAATGAAGAGAGCAAAGAAAATAAACTTTAAGCAATATTTCTAGTATTATCGTTGCTCTTTTACTTCTGATCTATATGACTAAGACCAGACAGAATAGTCCTGGCAGAAACTAGTGTTGCATATTAATTTCTGGTCCTTGCAGTTTAGCTAACTATAAGCATTCCTTATCTCTAAAATGACTCTTACTATGTGTTATCATACCAGGTCTCAAGGGCTGACATAATTCTTGAAGGAACTGGACTATGGGGAGCCACTTAGTCCTTACCTGGCTCTCAAGCACATAGTGAGCACCTTGTCCCCCCATGCACAAGCAGAGCAACCCGGACAGTATTTTTACTGGTCTCCTGCTCTTCTCTGTGCTTCAAAAAGGGTGATGGGTCTATTTACAAGAAATTCATGTCCAAACTAGATTTGAACTGCACAGCTCAGTGACATAAGCTCAAGAAGCAATTTTAAATGTTGCATTTAAAACCAAACTCAAGTATGAGATTAGGCAACCACTGAATGAATACCTTTGCAGAAGAAGAATAATTTCATTACAGTTATGAATGAAATGTGACGTGTCTTCACAAGGATCTCCAGTGACAGCTCTTCGCCATTTGATGTAAAAGGACGGGACATTACACATACTGATAAAAACAAGAAGAAAAATATACTATGGCTGAAGGAACAAAAAGGGGGAAAATCAAGATAAAAAAAAAAACAGAAAAGAAAAAAGATGTAAGAATAAATCAAAGTGTCTGGAATGGCTATATTCCTGTTCATTGTATGGAACTGGACAGTAAAATTAAAAAAAAAAATGTATTTAGAAGAGAGCAAGTGGTATATGTGCTGAGTGGACTGGGAAGGATGAGCTGGTTAATAGCAGATGATCTGCTTTAATGGGGATGGAGGAGGAGTTGTTGGCTTTTGGGTATGCTCCCTTTAGCAGTGCAGGGTTCCAAAACTTTCCTATCAGTGTTGCAACATGCTTTACGTGAAATATCTGAATGTCATTAAGATTTGACTATCATACTACATTTTTAAAAATTTTGGACAGAATAAACTCTACAGTGCAAGATTATTTAAGAAAATAAATTGTTGTGTAGGAATATTTGGACATAACTTTAAAGCTTCTAAAATGTAAAAAATCATTATTATTCTAATTTTTTCTCCCATGAAAGAATCTTTTATATTTTATTTTCTCAGCCTTCTCACTCTGCTGCTAACACCTTCTGAGTGTCCTGAAGGCTGCAATGAAAGGAAGTAGATGAGTGAGGAGTGGGCAAGAGTGAAGGAGATGGAGCTGTGGTCAGAAAGAAGAGCTTGGAGGAACCAGGGAAAGTGGTTTGCATTACCAACGGTGTGGATGAATGAGTAGCTGTTCTGTATTGATTCAGGTTAAGAATCAGAGTGGAGAAAAGGTCTGATGGGGTGTTATTATGCAAGCAGTTCACAGACTCTTGGTGCACAGTATGATGAGAAGACAAAAAGGGAGGGTCTGCCAGTGCCAGAGAAGTAATCTGATCCAAAACCTTCCCATTCATTGCCACTTTTAAAATTACTCTGCCTTTTTTTCAGCATTTGTTAGAAGTAATGCACACAAACTGTGAAGAAAAAAAAAAAAGAAGTTTGCTTTCTCTCGAGGTTAGAAATTAATCTTTTCATAACAGCCTTTGAGACGGAAAATGAACAACGACATGTTTTGGCAAGAGCTGACAGGACAACTACAGCAAAGAAGTACTTTCCACTGTGGAAAAACAAAAACACTGAACTTCTGTGAGCAGGGTTTTGCATAACAAATTGACAAAGAGAACTCAGTAGTGTGAAAAGAGATAAAAACACCCTGCATGCTACTAAAGCAATCAATGTTATATTTTATCTACCTATTTCAAAGCAAATTAACCTTACTGCAAAGATTCACTTCTTACATGAAAATTTATGGCGTTTCTTTTGAATTCAGGGATTCAATCTGTGTTTCCCAGCACAAGGAAATCAGAAGTTTTGCCTGCTCTTGAACATAGGCCAGCCTATGCACTTTCTTCAGCAAGCAAATGGACAGGAAAACACTGGTTTAAACAATATCCTTTATGTCTGTTGGCATAACACGAAACACATTATCCTCCAGTCTTTACTGCCTTGTTTGAAGTTGACTAGCAATACACAACTTTCAAAAGTTTGCTGTGCTGATCTTCCTTTAGACTTCTGAGGACATTCTTCAAGTTGACATGTTTTAGCCTGTGCTTTGCTTGGATTTGTGCATTCTTGGTACATGTGTACACCCTTGTACCACACAGGGACATACAGTGGCTGATTATGAATGCTCATCAGGAGACCTGCTTAGGATAGACATGGGCACAAGTAAACATGTATTCTAGAGGCAGCAGAAAACAGGGCTCAAGCATTTGTCCAGATGTCAGGTGCTGCTGAATTTTAATCCTGGGTCTGGCATGGATTTGCTGTGTAGCCTGTGGCAAATCACATAATCTCCCTGCCTCAGAGTCCCCACCTGTGAAGTGGGGATAATAACACACACAATTTCCTACCTCACAGGCTGTTTTGAGGATTAATGGGTGTCTGAGAAGTGCTTTGTATACTGGAAGTCCTGGCTTATGGAGAGGTGTTTTGACTGTGTCTGAATGAAAATTTGGATCATTGTTTTGGACTTCTCAGAAAGAATAAAAGAATAATTTACAGAAAATAACAGCACCATCCTTTCAACTCTTTAGGTGCAAACACCATTGCTCTGTCAGTGTCTAAGTCTGTGTATGAAGTTCTTGTGCACAGGCTCTACTATTGGCATGGTCAGGTGGCCTCAATTAGAGAAGCACTTGGAGGCTTAACTACTAGAAAATTCTCTTATTGGACCCACAGAGTCTGAATGAGGACTCGAGAAACTGTTGGATGATCTAGTTTAATTTTCTATGTATTAACGTCTTCCTTTCTGCTGCAGTTGCACCTGTATTGAGCCTCAGTATGATGCAGGCCCATGACAGCTGTTGAGAAGGGGCATAACCTTTGAGAAGGTACATTCCTGACACACTGGCAAGGTTATTTGATGAAAAGGGAGCAAGAGTGCCAGAAGATTCACCAGTCAGGAATGCAAAAGGGAAACAGAGCCCATTCTTTAAATAGCATTTCATTGTCATGGTGGGAGAGGACAGGATTGTGCTTAGGGAGACCCCAAGAACTCCAAGCTGCCCATGGTTCAGGTGGGGATGAAATGCTTTCAGCTGCTGTGGCAGGCTACCCAGGCACCAGGTCTGGTACTTTAGGAAGGTACTCTTGCCTGCCTTGGCATGCCTGCTCTCGCCCCCAGAGTGCATGCTGCCTCCTCTGTGAACCGCTGAAGAGAAAAACAACCTTCAGAAATAGCGGGGTATTTTTAAACCCGGCTGAACTTGCTGATGTAGGGGCAGTGTGTTGATACCCGGAAAGATGTGGTTGAAGGCAGGGGTGGCAAACATGAACCCCTTACACTGTTTTTTCTGATTAAGTTCCCATATGGTAAAACTAGGACTTCAGCCTGAGTAGGAGTGGTAGAAACTAGTTCCTTACATGGAAAAACAGAGACCGTGATTCTCCATTACCTGCAACCATGCGTAGTCACTCATCTCTGCAGAGTGGGAGTACAATACTATCTGTCTGATTGGTATACTCACTTTTAGCTCACTTTGCACAGTCTAAAATGACTACGAAGCAGAGTGTAAAAGGCTGCAGTTATTGAAGGTAAAATCACAAACCGCCCATGTCATTTCTTCTCGTAGCTGTGGAGTGAAAAACTAAACAAAACCCTCCTAGCACACGAAGTCTGATTTCACGAAGGCTCACATTACTGCATACTTCCTAAAATTGTATACAACTGATGGGTATCTCATCTTCTCCAGCAAGCACATCTCAATGCAATGGTTAGTTAAAGACAACTAAGCAAACACAGAAGTATGCAACATATTACTTTGAAGTGCACTCTGCACTAAGAGAAAGGGTTTTTTGTTAATATAGTGACTAATAAGATTTTAAACAACCCTGACTGTTGATTAGAAATTGCCAGGGAAAAACACATTAGATGGCAGTGACCAAACCTGGGAAGAATTTTGAGTTCACAGTAACAAACTGAAATGTTTTGGGAGATGTAGAGCTATTTCTAGATGCGTTCTTTTTAAAACACTGAAATATTTTTTGCTCATGTGACAATGAAAAATACAGTAATCAATATGTGTTATGTAATGCCTTTGCTAAGCATCCTTCATTTTCCTAAGCCAGACAAGACGGGTAGGAAATGACTCCACAGAGAAGCTGGCTGGCATAGTTGTTGTGGGTTAAAATGTTTTATGGTGTCTGTAGATCAGATCCCTCTGTTGTTATTCAGTTCCGAAGGAAAAAAAAAATCTGGCATGATTACTTTGCTTACAGTGTAGATTAATTTTTCAATAATAAAACTAATTTTCTTTCCACATCCTTTATCCCAAACCTGGGATAAAAAATAAATTCAGCTAGGATATTGGTCAAAGTATTTCTGTTTCCTCCAGACCTGAAGAATCAATATCTATTTTAGGCTAAGAAAGCTGGTGCGGATGGAATATATCTATCTAAGTTTGTGGTCAAGGAATATTTCCTATTTGTAACATGATACATCAACAATACCTCTGGGTACAGATGGACTCTGCAGAAACTGAAAGGTAGCTAAAAGATAGGGGAAATAAAATCCTACTCATTCCACCACTACGTGTCACAACATTTCATGGCGTTTCATGATACGTCATACAAGTCTTATCTAGCCTTTTTAGCATATCTTCTCATTTGATGAGAAATCAGTGCTGAGGTTCTCTTAGGGTTTTCAACTGGAAAAATAGTGCTGCTTTTATATGGGTCTCAGGGATTAAGTGGGACTTGGAAACACAAGTGTCCTACAGAATCAACCCAGGGATCACTAACATGTCAGGAAGCTTATGAAGAAATAGGAAAACTCAATGGGCTTGAGACTGTGGAAGCCATGGGAAAGAAGCCCATGCTCAGAGAGCAGCCTTTCCCTCAATGCCTCTTCCTTGCAGGAGAGGACGTGAGTCAGCAGACAGACAGAAAAACTTTAACCAACTTTCAGTCCTCAGAGTGCAAGAACCTCTGGAAGTCAAGGACACAACGGCAGAGAAGGTCTTCCCTTGCTGTTTTCCTCCCCCTTACAGACATTCACTCCCACTTTTACAGGACAGTTTTTCAGACGGACTTGAGCTTTTGCTTAGGGGAAGGAAAGTCTTAACAAATAAAGAAAAAGAAAAACAATAAAAGCCCTATCAGAAGCAGATCAGCATCAAACAAATGTAAATCTCCAAATGATTTGCCACTTCAAACATCTGGAGCTTGGCAACGTTTGGATGACCTGCTGAGAGGACAAGAAGAGAGATGTGTTCCTATCTGAAAATCAGCCCTAAACTCAAATGACAGCCTCAAAAGCACAAAACCTTCCTTCCTTGCCTTCTGCCTATTTGTTTGCCTCTCTTTCTTTCTTAGGAAAGGCAGATGGTGACGATTTTGAGTTCAATGTAAATGCCCTGTTAAAACTCATGGACAATAGCATATCCAGGGTTTTAACTTCTGCCTTTGCCTCAGCTGTAACTTGCAGCTAGACGATGTCTCAGTTCCTGCTGTCCTGTCCTGCTTGATCTTCTTCTAACTTCAAGAGCAGTCAATCAGGTCTGGAGACAGGAAGGAAAAGTAAGGCTGTGAAAAAGAGGTGAAGGCACTGAAAGGTGAGTGCTGAACCCTTCCATTCCAGACCTCTGACCTGCCCAGAAAAGCTAGTGGCTAAAGTCCTTCTTTTGTCTGTAGGCTGCCTGGGTAGAACTCTACAGTCATTTCACTCGGCAGCAAGGCTGGCTGCAGCAATTCCCACGTGCTCCACTCAGCCCATTTCCTCCAGCTCCTTTCCCTCCTTGTGCCCCAGTGCACCGCAGGGCATTTCAGCAGCCTGGCTGAGCGTGGGGTGACTTCGTAAGCGGTTGTATCGGCACAACTGAGGGGGTGGCAAACTGCAGCTGGGAGGGCAGAAATAAAGTGTGGGGGAGACTGGGACTCTTGCAAGCCTCTTCTGCTGCCAAAAAAAATAGACGGAGGACCGCACCCCAAGGCACTGCAGCACCCCATGGCACCTCAGCAGGATGATGCAAAGATCCTTTCTGCAGAGCAGAAAGACATCAGGAGCTGTCTGACAGGCAGCAGTGGTGGCAGGGAGGCACTGGAGGTGCCTACACGGCAGAGCAGAAGTGTGTGAGTCGGGGGGGCAAGGGATGCACCCTGTCCACCTGTAGACTGGTTAGGCCCCTGTGACATGGCCAGACGAGGCACAGTCTTCAAAACACAGCCTCAAGTGGAAGATGATTGCAGCTCTGACACCAACCTTTTGTTTATCTTAGTGGGTGGGGCATCAGCGTGGCAAGAGGGAGGCCTAGCTCCTGTGTCCTCCTCAGCCTTGAGGAGTCTGGCCATCAGATCATTGCAGGAGCAGAGGCAGGGGTGGTACACCCCAGTCACCTCAGTCCTAGTGAAGGTGCAGAGCTGCATAGCACAGTTTGTGAAGTTCATTTGTCAGGAAGAAAATGTTGAGGGAGAAGCATGCAACCATGTACAGTTCCATCTGTGGAGTCCTGTGTTCCAGTCCTTTCATGGGCTGAACCATTCTCAGATATGAACCATTCCCAGCTCTTTGATTAGGCTGGTTTTGCTGGACCAATTTGCAAACCTGACATTAGGCTAGAGTGCAGTTCCCTAATTTCCTCTTGACATGTTTCCTTTCCATTCACTTAGGCAACAAAATGTTGCAGGAGAGTTTGGCAGGACTTTAACCAAGTTTCACAAAAAGTTTCAGCACAATTATTTTTCTCATATACAAAGTGTTTGGCTCATTGGTTTGCTGTGTTTATTAGTGGTATCATTTCGGTGATTTCAATGAAAGGACTCCTGGTATGAATCTTGCCCACTGAATTAACCTTAATGAGGCACAGAGGAAACTACCAGCTTAAGGGGGAGTCATCAGTCTTGTTATGAAAGAGTTAACACCCTTTGAAGGATTTCAGGAACACACCCTTTCATTGTCTGTTTGTTTTCTACTTCATTAAGCCTCCTTGCTTACTTGTTCCCTTTCTCCCCTCCCAGTGTTGCCCACTGCAGCCCTGCTACAACCAGAAAGGGCAATGGTTTGGCTTGTGGCAGCAGTATCCCAAATGCAGACTTCTCAGTTCCTTCTTACAAGCTGCCAATTTTGTTGGCAAATGTTTTTCTGAAGCCGCTGTCTGACATGAAAAAAATGAACATTAGTGAGAAAACAAGGGGGACTTTTCTTCTTTTTCTCTCAGAACTGCCACAACGGCTTCAGGAAGATGCAGAAGCAATGGGGTGCACTTGTTCTCTCTCCCTCTCATGGAGATCTAACCAAGAGTGCATGGAACCTGATAAGGAAAACTCCCTTTACTTTGTTTCACTTATCAGCTACCATCATACCTCTTACTGAAGTTACTGCACTCGGCCAGGCTAAGGGGGAAGGAAAGAGGAAGGTGTATCTGAAGAGTCAGCCCAAACCCTGGGAGGAAGAAATCTCTCTAGCACATTATAGAGCAGTTTGTGAGCTGTCAGCTCTGCGTGTTCCCAGATTACAAGGCACACCATGCAGCTTTAATATTGCATTTGAGTCCCTATCCTGCTTCATGCACTGGTGGAGCAAGGCTAGGAAGACTTGGCGTAGGCAGATCTAGTGACTTTGCAGATGGAACTGCACTGTGGGCCCCAAGTGAGCTACCACCAATATAACCATGGACCTACTACAGCCAGGACAGCTATTGCAAAAAATAGCCAAGGAATAACTGAGGAAGACTGGACACAGCTGAAAGCTTCAGGGAAGGTCTTGTATTTACAAAGAGCTGCATACTCGAGAAATGTGTCTTCTTTCTTTCTTCTAGCATATACGACAAAGTGTTTGTTCATTCTTATTATCTGAGGTGGGCTTTGAAGCAGAGAAGTGCCTGAGGACTTTGTTCCAGGGAGGAGTGTGTAGATGCAACCTGAAAGAGCCATGGAGAGCAGCCCAGGCTCTATCATTGAGGCTGAACTTGTCCAGAGCCCCTTTGGAGATGGCTACACCCTTTTACGCTGCAGCGACTGCTGGGTACATATCTACTGCTCCGTGGTATGGCTCCTGATACTATTATTAGTAATAGCACCCCAGTGGCCTCAGTCTGAAAAGCTCCAGTTAGAGGTGGGGGCCCTGATGACGTGAGTCACTAGGCAAATACTTATTAAAAGGACTGGCCCTGCTTTCAATCTGGTTTAGGCTATGCTAATTCTAGACCGCTCAGAGACACCACCTATTCCCTCTGATAGCCCTACTAGCTGGTTTAGCTGGCTTTGCTGTTCTTCTGGCCCATATATTTAAGTATACTTAGATGTTAACTGCCCTTGACATTAGATAGGTTCTTAAATGATTTTTAAAATCTGCCCCTTTGTTCCTGTTAGCTTGCAAAAATAGTTTGCTCAGAATGTGGAGTCAAAAAAAACCGAGTGCAAAACCCCCACAAAAATTCACCATCATGCAAACCACACTGGTCTGTCACGCTTACCATAAATCAACTGACTACAGCAGTCAGTCACCTTTTCTTCTTCACCACTGCAGGATTTTTTTAAAACTCCATAAACAAAACAATGAAGCACTTTCCTTCTGATGTCTTATATTTGATAAGAAGATGCAACATATTAAAAATAAACTCTCTGTGAGAAAGTTGTATGGGTGTCAAGCTCTGTGATATGCTACAAGCCAACTAAATACAGCTGAGTAGCTGCTAGAAGTAGAAAGTGGTCTTCTCGAGTTTTACATACCAGAGCTGGACAAGTAATTGCAAAGGCTCAAGCAGCACACCTTTGCTGCTGTTAAGGACATCTCTCTGCAAAAGTGAGGACTGCTGCATCTCTCCTGTGGTGAAAGGCTGAGAGAGCTGGGACTGTTCAGCCTGAAGAAGAGAAGGTTCAGGGGGATCTTATGAATATCTATAAATACCTGAAGGGAGGGTCTAAGGAAGATAGGGCCAGGCTCTTTTCAGAGGTGCCCAGTGTCAGGACCAGAAGCAAAACGTACAAACAGAAACACAGGAGGGTCCCTCTGAACATCAGCAAACACTTTTTTACTGTGAGGGTAACTGAGTTCTGGACCATGTTGCCCAGAGAGGTTGCAGAGTCTTTGTCCTTGGACATATTCAAAAGCCATCTGGATATGGTTCTGGGCAACCTGCTCTAGGTGGCCCTGCTTGAGCAAGGAGTTAGACCAGATGACCTCTAGAGGTCCTTTCCAACCTCGGCCATTCTGGGATTCTGTGAAAAATCTACAGCCATTATTTGATCTCAAAGCATCTGGGAAACCTCATACACTTGTTTGGTAAGGAAATGGGAAAAAAGAGTTCATTTTATGTACTTCTAGGAATGTTGTAATTGGCCACATTTCTTAACAAGACACACAAAATCTTCTGACGGCTACAAGGACCATTGAATCCAGTGCCTACTAGGGAAACTGGAACTTGTCCAGAAGGAGACCATCTGTGCTGACCTTCTGCAGTCTTTGTCTCTAGACAAAGTACATGAAGAAACAAGAACCCTGGAATCACTTCAGTTCTGCTTCCCAGTGGAAACAGTTCCTCTTGGCACACACATTACCTCAGTTTTGCAGCACAGCTCTTTTGCAGCTAGTGGTTGAATGGGTGTCACTCTCAGGGGCAGGAATCAAACAAACTATGGTTCTGCATTTGTGTTTATAATTTTTGGAAGAGCCATATGCAGAATATATGTGAAAATGATGTAATCTGGCATGGCAAATTCACTTTTCTTGAAAACAAAAAAAAAAAAAGGAAGAAAAAGAAAGAAAAAATACTTGCTGGATATTGACATATGTTGGCTTGTGCCATTCCTGCAAATGACATTAAAAGAGACTAGGATCTTTTAATCGAAACTAATTGCCTTTCTCTTTATTTCATTACTGGTGTGTCCATTATTTAATTATTGGAGGTCTGCACACACACAAATCCCAAATCCCAAGTCAGTTAAAAAAGAAAGCTTTACAGTAAGTTTTGCTAAGGCAGAAAGAATCGCATGTCAAATAGAGGACTATCAGTCTGTCCATTAAGCAATTGTAACAGGCTCTGTTTCTCACTAGAGTGTGGTATATGTTCTTCAAACGCTATTACGTGACTACCATTCGCTGCTCCTTGTGATGCAAATGTGCTTTGCATGTATCCACGCACTTGATCGCAATGAAAGTGAGTCCCAGGTTTTTATGAGCATCTTGAGAGCCTGGCTGTGACGGTCTGTGCAGCCTAACAATGGTGCTTGTTTCCAACACAGTGCTAGTGCTGGATCTTTGCCTGGGAGATACATGCAAGCAACTTTTTTTTTTTTTTTTTTTTTTTTTTTTAACTGAGTTGAGTAAATTTAAGAAAACTGATGTTAATTTAATGTTAGAGAAGATAAGAAATTGAAAAGTTACAGTTTCTGAAGCAGCCTTCTTTTGGCCATGGTGTGCGCTGAAAGCCTACCCTGGTCCCATCTCTCTTGTTCATTGCATTCATCTTTAAAAGAATGCCATAAAAAGGCAGGATACAATATTTTAAAGACCTTAGTCTTTAACTTTCCTCTTTTTAGATATTAGAATGTGGCCCCACTCTCAAGTAGGGTTAGTTATTACAGGCTCAGTGCAGAGGAGAGTTTGTGTCAGTTTTCTGTTTGTGAGTTTGTATGTCAACTCCTAAAGTGCACCGGCCTCATTCAGGGCTGTGCACCCTCAAACTGATCCTGCAGCTTCCTTTGGCAGCTTTCCAGGAAAAGGGTCAACAGAATTTAATGCTGTCCTTCCCCTGCCTCAGAGTAAGGCAGCCAGTACCAGTACCAGTGCTACCAAGTGCCTTGCTTGGATCAATGAGATTAGAAAAGGTGCTCAAATGGCACAAGTCTGCCACAGTGCTGGGTACCTGGCCAGAGAGGTTAGACACAAATGGTGCCATGTACCTCCTTCAGCTAATTCAGCTGGTCATAGCCCGGCAATTTGCATTTAACAGTCTTGAATATTTATAGGGAAGATGCAGGGGAAGGGAGAATGATCTTATTCAGGCACAGAGATGATGATAACTAAATAACTTAGTAATATCTGTAGCTCACTAGAAAAAGCAAGAAAGGGAAAGACTGATTTTGTACCCACACATTGTAAGAACCTAGAGGATGAAGCTTAAAACCTCTTTTACCTGAAACATTTGAGACTTTCTTAGGTTGTGAGGAATTGCCCTCTGGAAGTGTCCCTGTGAGAAACCTTGGGAGTCAACATGCCTGGTCTGGCCTATGTGCTCAGCTTTTACATAGCTGAAGTTAGCTGAAGCTACTCTTCTCCAAATGTTTGGGTTTTTTTTCATGACAGATGTTTCACATAGTGAGTAAAGTATAAGGGCAAGACTTTCACATCCTCTTGCAGGCCGTAATAAGATGCATTTCTTATCAGTCAAGACTTCGCACAGCATTTGTGGGCATTGTAAAGGAAGAGAGTCTACCACAGGATGATTTCTCCTCTCGTCTTTGCTCCCCATGGCACTCAGCTCTGTATTACCTACATAGAACACTGAGGACTGACAACAGGAGGTGCTTGGGCTACAGGAAGGGAGGAGATTCACCTCAACAAAATTTCAATTTAAATGTTGCCAAGGGGATGAATAGTGGTTGCACTGATATGGAAAGCAAAACTTCCCATGAAGATGCAGAGAGTCTAATTACACTAATTTGACGAAATAGGGATGTGCATAGTGTAGTGAATTATGCTTCACCTAAAGCCCATTTATGAGTGAGAGAGAAATGGACACTTTTAGGACATAACTCACCCGTTGATTTTAGATGGCTGCTTTAAAATGAGTTGAGAAGGGGACAAGTGTATAGCAATACTTCTGTTGCATACTTTTTCAGCTAAGTCTGGTCAGGTCAGGTCTTCTTTGTGACATCCTTTAGTCCCAGAGATAGAGAGCCTCACTATGAGGTTAGTTACTCAAGTAGTTTTATTTGAGCGAAATTGTCTGCTCTTCAGTTACACCTGATTTATCATGGCATAAATGACAGTAGAATCAGAGCCTTTTAATTTTTAGTCTAAAAAAGAACAAATAGTCTTCCTACAAAGGGAAGATAAGAATTGCTGCTGTGCTGATATGCAATCCTACTTTCAGATGCTGAAACAACTTCAGTTCCTCATGAAGGAAGACCCAGTATCTGCATGAATGTTCTTGTGGCACATTTCCAGCAGGAAGACAATACATCAAAATGTCACTGATCTGCTCTGACTCCTAGGCCTTCTTCAAGTCTATACTATCTTGTACCTAAGAGTGAGTTTTTAATCATAGGATGCCTAAAGTTCTTCCTGGAAGATCTCATGGAGAAATAAGGGTTTGGACACTACATAACATATACACTCAAGTCAGACACAGCTGGGATGCACTGTGTCAACTGCACATGTACCACACAGATGGCTGACATGCTTAGCAAGTTCATCAGGTCTCCTGTGTATTAGATGATCCACTCTGAGTGCATGTGCTGTAGATCTGATGCCTTTGAAGAGGGTCAGGCTCCTTGCGTGTAGACCTGCCCATGAGCACAGGACATTTGTCAGTCTTCCAGGCAACAAGGGGGAAGCAAGGGTTGCTTGGATGTGCTGGCACTCCCACAGAAAAAGTGAATTTTCTTTTTTCTCTCAGTCAGAATTTCCAGGTGGGAAAGAGGATATGCCCAGCCTCTGCACAGGACACCCAGCCTTTGCCCGGTCAGCCTGCAAAGGGGGACCCTGGACCGCCTTGTCTTGTCTACCTGCCCTGGGACAGTGTGGGCTGCTGGCACATACCTAGCTGCATCCCAGATGTGTCCTGCCCTCCTAGAATGGGAGTGAGACTGGTGCTATATGTCCACCAATACCTGTGGTCCCTTATGGGGTGTGAGGTGGGCACCAGTTACTGAGTTCTCACCTCCCATAATACCCTGCTTGTCTGGACATGGAGGTAGAAGGAGATCTTCCAGGAAGAACCTGTCCCAGCTTTGTTTGGTCTCAACAGACACTTAGTCTTTCTGGGTTAGCCTGCTATACAAAGGCAAAAAAAAACCCCCAAAACTCAACATCCCCCCAAAGCCCTCCCTGAAAGTAAGAAAATCAATCATAACACCCAGAAGGAGCATTTATGGGTGGCAGGAAGCCCTGGTAAACAGAATCGCCTCTGAAACTTAGCTCTTCCCTATGTCCAGCAATTCATTGGTGCAGTTTGGGAGTTGCTTTTCTCATTGGAGCAGGACTGGAGCAGTTTTCTGTGTTTGCAGCAGTGTCCCTTGACTGTGGTAAAGACAAAATCATAAAAGCATCTCAAGACGTGAGATCAAGGACCTCTAAAAAAGATACTTTGTGGTTTAGCAAAAGCCAAAGCCATTGTGCCTTGTTTTGTGCAATACAGCAAACAGCTCTGGATTCTGGATCAGTGTTACATGTGATGAAAATGGACGTAGCTTTTTTTTCATGCTTTAATAGGAAGACATTGTTTTAACCTAGATCACCGTCTGGGTCACTATGTACTTTGAATTCACTACCATTTATTTTTAAGTCAGGTGAAGCTGTTTGACTTATGAGAAAAGGACTCTGTTGGTAGGATCTCTGGAGTTACTCAGCCACCTCTGAGGAGCATGGGGCCGTCACACTGGACATGCAGAAGGAAAAAGGAATTTGAGATGAATCTCCTTATTGGAAGAGAGCGTGAGGCTTTATAGTTTGATAGCCTCCAACAGGGATCTGCTGGGGTTGTCAAGGTCAGTGTTTTGTTCGGAGTAATACCAGTAATTGTTAAGAGGTTTTCTGTTATGAACTCACAAGAGGACATATCGCATGAGTTTTTTTTTCTGTGAAGCTCACAATTACGTGAGTAATGATGCGGGAAGGTTAAGTAGATAATAGGACTTTGAAAACATATTAAAACCTTTTTCCCCTTTATTATGACCATGAAATATAATCCTCAAAAGCTGCAATTGTGCAACTTCATGGAAGGGCCCACAACTAGGTATTATATCAAATGAAAACAAAAACAAAATCCTGATTGATAAATGAAGCCTGCTTTTCTCATTCAGTTGCCTGTAATTGTAAACATCTGTAACACTGGATGCTGTTTTTGCTGTTTGGAGGCTTTGCTAAGAAAATGTGGCTTTGAAAATGAAAACAGAGCAGGGCTACAACCATCAGATTAGGTCATTTTATGGCTCTTGACAGTATGGTGTAATTTTTAAATTTTTATTTTAATTTTTTTTTTTTTTTGCAATTAGAAAGGATATAAGCATATTGAAAATATTACACAATGAATGTACCAAGAGCATTAATACTTCAGGAGGGGCAATTCTTTTATTCTCATTCAGAGAAAAGTTGGCATGTGCTGCCTTCTGCTATGAATAGGTGTTACCTGACAAAAACTGACCTTAAGCTTAAGTGCCAAGGCCAAAGAGGCTGACAACACATCCCATCTGCTCTTCTTTTTTTAACATGGAAGATGTGCATCCTTCATTCATGAAACTCAAAGGGATGTAGCTAAACTTTCCTCTGTATCACAGCAGATACAACTCCAGGGTGGTTTTCAGTGCTCTGTATTTCATTTTCTGGTCTGTCAATTGAATGGGACATCAATAAATGCTATCACAAAATCTACATTTCATTTGTCAACATTTTGTCATATTCAGGAGAACTCTACCTTTCGGCCTAAAAAGAAAATAGTGTAGAACTAGAATAAATGCTTGAGCGATTCATATGCTGTGAGCCACATCCTCGGGTAACACCCAGGGAACACAGTCCCTGCTTCTACACAGCCTCTGCTCCCTGTGGTTAACCCCAACCCATTGCATGGAAGGGCTGAACCCAGTGGAGGTTTCAGGTCTGCTTCCACACAGCAAAGCCAGCAGAAGTCAGCTGCTTGCTGAGTCCACCACAGGAATGTCACCTATGTATATCATTACCACCCTCTCAAGGATCACAAAGTATTTAGCAGTGGAGGAAGATGAGAAATAGTTTTCTTGTCCACAAAGAATTTTTGAAATTTCAACATTGTTTCCTTGCCTAACGCGTGACAGCAAGATCATAGATGTCCCTTGGAAGGAAGCTCAGGCTGATAATAAATATGGATCAAAGTAAGACATTTAAGCAAGACAGAAATTTTGTTGAAGTGAAGTTGAAAAGATGATTTCAAATATTTTTACTTTATTCTTTAGTACAAAATTCTACATTGTGAGCAGTTTCAAAGTGGAAGATAAATGCTTTATTATACAAATGTTAAAATGGAAGTCTTTTGCCAGCTTTGGAAAAAGTGTCCTTGTTCAGCACGCCAATTGTTCTATGCAAAGTGTTTAAAGTTAAACATTTTTCTGATTAAAAAGTATCTAAAACCATTTAAAGGTAAGGTGCCTTTTCAGTGTTGTCTGTGTACAAAGTGAGATGAAATCTTACCATTATTAGTGAACAACCTCAATATGACTCTAAGAGTTGCTTAGATGGATACATGAAGCAAAAAAGAGTCCAATGGCCTAGTTTTGTGGTGAGCTGAATGTCTGGGAGACAAGTATAAAACAGTTTCATGGCATAAACTTAGAAATGAGCTATTTTAAATGCACAATATCAGCAAAATGTTCTAGATTTTGAAAATAAGATAGAAAAAGAACATGGAAAGAAGTCAAAATTATTTTGCTGAACTCTAAAATTTCAAATTTCAGCGTTGTTGTGCTACTTCTGCACTGTTTGTATTAAAAACACTTCAGTCTCAGTTGGAAGAAGTGTTGAAGTGCTGGGTACATCTCAGTGCCACGGCAACTGTAGCTAATCAGGCCTTATCCAAGGGCAAAATACATCATCCCATTACCAGAATCGAAATCACGGACTTGCAGCTTTGGTTTCCCAGTTTGCTGCCCAAAGTATTACACAGCACCATTTTATATAAATTTCAAAAGATGCATTTTGAAGAATAGAAATGTCAGCAAGGTCATATAAAACAGAAAATATCACTGAGGGCTTTTGAAATACTTGTCAGATGAGAGTGACAACAATGATACAGTAGGATTTTGGGAGTGAACCATCACAGACTAGACACAGGTGAGGTCTTATTGTGACCCTGATTCTCTCCTGAACAAGCTTGTCTGCCACGCTAAAACTTGGGGAGCCCAAGTCCTGCTCCCAGCTCTGGCCTCTGCCATTGTTTCTTCAGCTGGGAGACAAAGCTTGACTTCCTTTGTAAAGTCATTTGAGTGATGCTTTGAGATTCATTCCAGCCTAAAACAGCTATGACTTTGAGTGTTATGTCTGCCTGCTAGTATAGACTTCACTTTAGATAATATCTTCTCTTTTTTTTTTTTTTTTTTTTCCTCTCTTTTTTTTCATTTTGAAACATGGTGTGTAGTGTGAAAGACAAGGCCAGCACTGGCAGGAGTATCACACTGGACAAATAGATATCTGTGAAGTGTATGCAGTGCCTTGAAAAACAGTATACTTTGAAGTCCAGACAAATGCATGTAGAGCAGCTTGATGTACATTGACTGACTCTCTCTCTGAATTATTTGCTTCAGTGTGTGCACAGGCTATGTGTTGCTCTTACAGAGTTAAAACATACAGAGTGGTAATTATCACAGCCTAATTAAGTATGTGAAAATGAGCAGCTATCATTTTCTTCTCTATACTTTCTCCAATATGCAGTGCTTACTAATTTGTATGTGGCAAAATTAAGGTTTAGTGGATGGAAACAAACAACATTTCATAGTTCTCCCTTTGTTTTAATCATCTTATCCTAAGATGTGATATCTATGTGGCCCCCGAGCCTCAGATGCCTCCTCACAAGGGGAAAAATGTGCTACAGACTTTGGCAACAGCCTTTGGCTTGCCACAGTGCAACTGGATGGGCCCTGGCAGACTTCTGCTGGCTAGCGATGAGCCCTGAGGGAAAGCGTGCACAAACATTTTGGCAGAGCTGCCATTAGACGTACAAGGGCCCTTCATCTAGGCTAAGGCACGAGCCTCCACTTCCTCCCTTGAGCCCATGGGCAGCCTTGCCTGCTGACTACCAGCCTCCTGCCTGCTCCCCTGCCCCTGCTGCGGGAGGCAGGGCTGGTGGCCCAGGGTGCAAAGACCTGGCTTAGCACTCAGACAAGCCCCCGCGGCCTCTGCGCATGGGAAGAGTCTGCCTCACGATGTGAACTGCGATTTGGATAATCAGTCGTAATTATAGTTAATGATAGCAGTGTCTGGGCACCCCTGCCAGAGTCAGGACCCCGTTGTGCTTGGCATTGTGCAAACACTTAACAGGTAAATTAGACATTGCACTCAAAGCACCTTAAGATGCCTTGCAGTCTGACAGCAGCATCTTAAAAGACTGTGGAGATAAGACTACCTCGCCTGCTTCAGCAGATGGAGGTGTTTGGGCAGCTGTTCTGCCTGTAAATGGCCCTGCAGAGCTGGTGAATTTTTTTCTGGTGAAGGCTTAATGTGTTGGGCAACTTTTTGTCAGCGGGAAACTATTTGTGGGTTGAGGCTGACTGCCATGAATAGCATCAGGAATAGAGGGCTGGGGTCACAGAACTGATGGTGGAAAAGTGCTCCGTTTAACCAATAGTTCACAGGAAGAAATGTAACGTATGGGAGATGGTGGCTTGGGCTGGGAGAGCTCATCCCCCATCCTCTCCTTCTCTTAGCCTGCTGCCTCTTGGGTAACCCAAGAGACAGGGGCTGAGGGCCAGGTCTCTCATTCCTGTTTACACTGTCCTCTTTGTGTAAATAATTAACCATTAATTGGAGCAGGTTTGAGTGTCCGTGTCACACCTTCCACGAGAATGTTTTAACTAGCACGTCAGGAATCATTCTTCACACTCTTCCTCCATGACTATCTGGATGTTTTATAAGAAATGGGAGAGCTCCAAGAGGAGGAGACTGAGCAGCCTTTGTTGCAACATACCTACAAAATACCTCCTGGGCTACAGTCCTCACATCCAAACCTCTGTCTTGAACCAGTGGAGACTTTAGATCTGCACTAACACATTCCACCTCTCAAGCCACTGTTAGCCATGAAGTAACAAATACATTGAGGTGTATCTCTTCTATAGGAGCTGCTCTGTTTATATTAAAGTACTTCACAGTCATGTAGCGTAAGAGTGAAATTGGCTTCAGAGTCATGATGACGAGGCCAGCCTAAGAGGAAATGGAGTGAATGGTTTTCAGTGTTGCTCCAGTGAAGGTAAAATTTTTTATGCAAAATAATGAAAATGGTTGCAGTATCCTTATCTCAGGATATCTTCATAGCCTGTTTGGTTATTCTTCCTGAGAGAGAGATGGGCATCAGAACTTGCCTCCCAGCTTTTATCCTGGTGTTTTAAGTGAGAAGCATACCAACAAACCCACTCCTAAGGTATTATGAATCTGAACATAAGGAAATACTTTTTTACTGTGAGGGTGGTTCAGCACTGGCATAGGTTGTCCAGAGAGGTTGTAGAGACTCCATCCTTGGAGATATTCAAAATTTGTCTGGACATGGACCAGGGCAATTGGCCCTAGGTGGCCCTGCTTCAACAGGGGTGGTGGACCAGATGGTATCCAGAGGTCCTTTCCACCCTCAGCCTTTCTGTGTTTCTGTGATCTGGCCTCTTCTGTTCCTCTGTATCTTTCCAAATTTCCCAAAGTAAAACTTTCAATTTTCAGCCAAATGAAACATTTCCTGCTGATGACAGTTTACAGGTTTTCATCTCAATGACACGAGTTAGAATCTTTCAATTCATTTTCTATCCAAAACAAGATGCTTCTACCCCACAATTTTGCAGCCCAGCAGCTCAAGTGATAAAGCTTTTTATTTGCACATCCCTAGGACTACATGTATAAATGTACACAAACACCTCTAGTGCTCTGCTAAAGTAGGATTTTCAAAAGGACTCTTTGAGGCTCTGACCTTGCAGTGTAAGGACCAGGTGCCTGTTCAGTGCAGTAATGTGGTATGTTGACTGGTAGCCTTGCCTTGATCATTAAAACAATAGCCCAGGTGTGTACAACGCTTTTGAGAACAGGCCATACACCAGGACCCTGCCCTGGGGAGTTTTCAATCTTATGTAGTCATTATAGCAAAGAGGACAGTAAAGGATGGGCAGGGTGTGTGTGCATGTGCGTGTGTCTATAAATGTCAAAGGTTTTTGCAACAGCAGATGAGAGAGAATGTTCCTGGTACAGGTACATCTTGGTTGCTTACATTTTTCTTGTCTGTTACACGGTGTAAACTTTTCATTTCAGTGGCTCACATGAACTTGATCGGGAGCAGTTTGAAAGGAGCAAAGAAGACAAAGAGCACAGCATGGGACCAGACAGGTATTCCTGCCATGGGTAGGGACAGATGCTAGGCTATCTCTGAGCTGGGAATGTCAAACTGCTGAAAAGTAAGGTACAGAAACAGGAGACAGGAAGCTTTGGCAGGAAGAAGGCATGGTAGATTTTTCTAGGGACTGCTCAACAGTTGTGGTAATTAAGAAAAAATTGATGGTCCATGTTTCTTTACAGAGTGTTAGTTGAGGGCTACTTTGCAGCCAAATTCACAGCACACTGCACTCTACAAGAATTGACTTCAGTGGATTTTGGATGAGGCCTTTGGAACACTGGCCTGGAGCAGAGTCTGTCAGCCCATTAAAAGAGAAAAAAAGAAAAGGATCATGAATCAATCCTCCCCGTATCTGCTCCAGATTCTGAATCAAAACCATCCCATGGTTCATCTGATTGCCAGAGAAGAGGAGAAAAAGGAAAAAAAGAAAAAGAGTCCTTCTGTGTCAGTGCAAAGACTTTCTCATCTACAATACCTCAAACTTCTTGAGAACTACATGGTATGTGCCTGAAAGAAGTGCATTTCTTTGCTAAGATTTACAGTAAGCACAGCTTATGTCTGCCATGCTGTGCCCAAACTATGCTCAGAGCTGCAATTGCAGTATATGGGACATACTGAAACCAGCTTTTGTCCAGCACTAACAATAGCCAGGAAGATACGGTGGGTCTCATTCCGTCCTGCCAAAACACATATGGAGCTCCTTCCATAGCCTGCACAGCTGCAGATTCCTTGCCATACTCTTGAAGCTGGCTAGAACATGACCGCCCTGTCATCACACCCCCGATTACTTGAACCATCTACAATGCCCTGGCAGTGATATAGATGAAGCCTAGTTACCTGAGACAGATTCTTGGCCTGCCGCTACATTTCCACCATTACTGCTTCACATCTTGGTGGAGTCACTCCTGGGTTACATAAATATAATTGAAGTCAGAATCAGACCTCCTGATCGTCATTATTTTGTTATTTTTTCATACCAAATTGGCTGTCTCAGATCATCTGTGGGGCACACAGGACCTGAACTACCAGGTCTCCTTGGCTTTATTCCTTATGGATGGTATTTACTGCGGCATAGAAGGCTGTCACAGGTCTGTGCATGTCTAACTGATGCACACACATCATGCAGATCCTGGCGCAGTTTCATCCACAGTAAATTAAGCCTCATTCAAGTTTTGTTGATTGTAACTGATCAGAGACCCTTTGCAGTCTTGCTTAATGGCCCCATACCTGTTGTAACTGAAGCTTTATTACCACATCACACAAAAGACTGTCCCAGCCCCAGTCAGGAAAATAACATACAGCTTACAAAGAAAAATGTGAAATGACAATCTAGAAAAGTAGGGTGTGCCAAATGCAGGTCACTGTCTTTCTGTCACTCGTCTCTTTCTCTTTTACATCCTGAATTTAAGCATCTCCTTAGGTCTTCCTTTGCCCTCCACATTTATCACTTCTGAAGGCTGGTGGAGGATGAATCAATAGCAGGTCCCAGAGCAGGTGTGGGTGCATTTTTAGGGTCAAAGGACTGAAGTAAAGTGTGACAAAAACAGTAATGCTTCTTTCTCTGTTTGGCAACAAGCAGGGCTGGGACATTTAGAAAGTTGTGATGATGAAAGTGTTTGGAATGGTGTTTTTTTAAGCCATTGTGTTCAGCTCAACTGCAACAAATTATAGAGAAATATAATGAAGTAACTAAATAAACAGCGTCGTCAAGGTAGGTGTTGGATAAGATGCTATGATGTTGGTTAAATTATAGGAGATGAAAACTTAATTATAGGCCAGATTGCTTCCTTCGACTGAAAGCAGCTCTTGAGTTCCCCCTGCAGAATTTTCATAGGTTTCTTCTGCTGAGTGGGTGGGATTTGCAGAACTCGTGACAACCTGTTGATACACTCAGGAATTCCCAGACATCTGCTTATTTATAAGAAATCTTTTCCCCTCCTTTCAGTTCTCCAGTCCTTTCAGCTTTGTGGCCATGTGACTGGAGCAGAGTCGTTCTGCTGGGGCATTTGCCTGCATCTTCTCTGTCTAAACACCTTCTCTCTCTTGCACTACCACGTTGTGGACTGTGGAAAAGTTAGAGTGGAGTATTGACATGTAGCCTAGTTTCTTATGGGACCACGGACAGATGGGATGGATGAAAACCCTCTTCCACCCATAGACTTGCTCTACAGTTTCTACCCTTTCTTTTTGTACAGATCCCTCAACCTCAAGGACTCTGGGCCAGCCTAGGGAAACCCTGAGTGAGAAGGCTGCCTCAATGAGATGAGTCAGTGGTCTTGGATAAGAGCCAATACACGTGATGGATGTGGTCTTCTGGGATAGAAAACGTGTAACTTTATTGACAACAGACTTCATAGTAACAAACCGAATTCCTGTGCAGAAGGAGCTGACCTGACCATTTAATTCTGGCTGCACAATCCTTTGCTTTCAGCATTTTGCAAAACAGAGCATGGGGATTTGTCAAGGTCTTCTAAAACAAGTGTCTGATTGCCTCCCCAAGGCTTGTATGAAGAATCGTGTTGAGAGGTAGTTTCAAACTTGCTTACTCAGCTCGTTCTCCATAACATTTACCCATCCCATCATCTACACCCACACCTACATAGTGTTCCATTCCCATTAAGATGAATCAAAACAAATCAAAAGAAAATTACACATAATGAGTGGGAAGGCTCACTTTCTCCTGTTCAACTTAACTTAAACTGCTTGCAAAAATCTTGCAGGAAGAGGTGATTCTTCTGATATGCATTCTAAGGATGAGCAAAAGGGGAAAAATAACAACTAGAAACAGCAAATCTTGCATGCCCAGGGCTCGTGTGTACTGCATACATATGGGACCAATCATTCATTGCTGTCTTGGAGGTGCGACAAAACAAAGTCCCATACCAGCAACATTCTGAAACAAACATGTTGAATGGATGTTTCTTTCCAGAGGCGTTATATAGTAGTTCATAGAGATATGAATATTTAAAACAGGTGGTGGCAAAATTAAAAATTAAATTTTAAAATGATGGTTGAAATGCCATTACCAGAAAAATGTATTTCTCTACCTCTATACTTGACAGACATTCTTCACTCTGTAAGATCTCTGCTGTCTGGCAGAGAACAGTTTATCTTTTATTCTCATCAGCTGCATTTGGCCCACACAACCACAGATGACTGGTATGAAAAATCTTCTGGCTTCTACCGCATAGGAATAACTCCACCCAATATCGTCCTAACTTTCGAATCCAGGTCCCAAACCTGTCACAGTTACAATAAGCTGGCTGAAATGAAATTTTGGCTATGCCTTAAATGCAAAATGTATGGGTAGCTATAACCAAAAGCAGAATGGTAAAATGCTGACTACTTTGTAGAGCTCAAAGATGGGGTACATCCCTAGGCCCTGAGAGAAACAGAGTGATGTTATTACATGTCCAGGAGATATCACTGAACTGACATGAAAGAAGGGCTTCATAGGAGAAAATTAAGTCAAGGCTAATATTCAGCTAAGTAATGGCATATTTTGAAAACAAGAACAAAGAATTTGAACTTGCCACAAAGTCTGCACAGAATCTGCCCATGGAGCCTTTGTTGGTGGCAATAACTCTCCAGCTGGGAATAACACAGCTTTGACTTTCAGAGCAGTATGTTTTTGCAGCATTGAGGCTCAAACCCCCCTGACTTTGTAAACAGAAACTGACCATGGTTATTCTTGGGGATCAAAGAGATGCAGAAAGAACAACAGCGGTTTTCTCACTGTGTCCATTTGTGCTAAAGAATTGATGGTTTGGACCTGCAGATTAAAATGAAAATAAAGTAATTTCTTCATATTTTTTAAAAATGACAAGTTGCAATCTGAGAAAGGGATCCCCTTATCACTTTGGATAGTTAATCAGAAAAGCATAGCCCAGAGAACCATTTGTTACTTGACTATTTTGTCTACGGTTGTACTGAATTTACTACCCCAACAGCACAGAAGTGTTTCCATCTCTGGTATCCTACATATGTCTATTTTGAAAGAGCCAGCCTGCTCAAAAAGTTTGCTGTTTTAGTTGCTATCTGAGTGACTGTTGTGGTAAAGCCCTAACCAGCTTCTTTCCCTCTCATATCTGTGCAAGTGGCCTCATCCTCTTGTGGTCCTGCCAGCCTCATGGCCCACTCAGTGCGTGATTATTTCTGCCCATGGAGGCAGTGGAGAGTGAGATAGGAATGCTTAGGTCTCTTGAACACATGACCCAAATGCTTCCCTTCTTCCTCCTCTATTCCTGACTGCTGTAGATTTGTATAATGTCCTTTAGATGTCAAAGCCCTTTTGGCAGCTGGCAGCAAGTCAGAGATGGTGAACCTGTGAAGAAGCGAAGAGCTAAATCCCTTCCTCTTTTACAGTTTGCAAACACCTCTCTCTTTCTCTCTCTCTGATCTTGAGTCCTGAGGTTTTCTTTGCTGTGGTTTCAACTACAGTTTAAAATGTTTCAATTGTCATCTTTCATTGTGATGCATCACATGGTGCCCCAGCCACAAAAAGGCCTAGCAATTTGGTTTCATCCTGTCACTGATTTTGATGTGTCTGGTGCAGCTGGATGTGGTCATGTCACGGGTTCCAACATTATCTTTAACAGGAAAACAAATGTCAAGAGAGAAATACTATTGTCTTACAATTAGTTTTAAACAACTCAGACTTTGGAGAACAGTGCAATTCTCAGGTCTGTATGCCTGCCCAAGGAAGTTTAAGATACACTTAACATTTAGCATGCACAACCATTCCTCAGGGGAAGGAAGAGCAACCCTGAGACTTCACAAGACAGAGCAGAAGATTTGATAATGTGATTCTTGGGTAAAACATTTTTGTAAAATTTTTGTGTGTAGACTATATCTTCCACCATCTATTTTTCAGAGTAGATATTTATTATTTGCTCTGAATGGCAAAAGTAATTTTGCACTCCCGGTTTGCTTTGACTAGAGCTGAGGGTGGCCTGCTCTAATTTGGGATGTCCTTCTTCTTGAATAAATGAGAGTGACGGGAATGCAGCAAAGCAGACCTACTGACAAGTGAGATATTTTAGGGTCAGGAAGCTTTTTGCCTCTAGCAATGAAGGAAGCTAACAGGTTTACTTACCTTGGTTAGAGGAAACAAAGTGGAAACTCTAGTTGTGAATCCTCCCTTCTGCTTTTCCCTGGTACTTTCATTGCCTGCGTAGCCCTCTTGCTCTCACAGGTTTAGGACTATTTCCAAGTGAACTGCTAGAGGAACAGTGGCAAATTACCTTGTCCAAAAAAGAAAAAAAGGGATTTTTCTAAGAAAGATGAAAAAGAAAGGACATTGTACATCTCACTTCTTTAAAAAAAGAAAAGAACAATAGGAAATGTATATATGTATCAAAACTCTCCAATGATTTCAAAGATAAAACTGTTTTTCAGTTATCTGACATTGTGCCTTGATTTGTATGATACAGGATCATGCTGAGGATATGGCTTCATCCTTTGGAAGCAGAAGTTGCTTGTCTTCAGGCCTCTAGTAATTGTGTTGTAGTGCAAAGGCTCAGTTTGGGAAGAAGCAGCAAAGTGGCACATGTCCCATGAGTGGTTTTACTTCATGCTGATATTGAAGTTTACATTTTATTTACATAAAATGGTTTAGAGCTGTCATTTGGATTTTAGTTAAATCTCAATGAAGAGCAATTTCTGTGGATTTTCTGTTCTGGCAAATGAGACAAACATATGAGGAAACTCACATGCCAATGAAATTGCGTTAGAATTAAGTCAGTGGATATGTCCTGTTTTCATAAGAGTCCTGAACTCCTTTTCTCCAACCAGGAGATCTCAGCTTCCCAAAAGAGGGTGTCATTAATAAAGTGTCATTCATTCAGCTTTTTTAAAGGTTGAAATCCTTGAATGTTTCTTGGCTAGAGGTAATCAGGACCAGTGCTAACATTTTCTGCGATCAGGTAAAAAAGAAAAGAGAGCTTTGTGTTCCTGTTTCCACTGGTGCATTGTGGAACAACATTTTTTTTTTTTCTTCATCTGGAAGAACCTTAATCAATGTGTTGGAGCCAAAGTAAACTTCAACTTTGGGAAAAATTATATTTGGATTGAGATTCAAAAGTAAGCATTTGGACCTATCCCTACTGCCATCCTATTTTCAAATAGAAGCATGAAATTTCCATGTTTCTAAATTAAAGCCGAATGAAAAGATTCATAAAATAATTTCCTATATATTTATTTGAATGTTTGCATGGATTTGATTCAGCAATGTTGGGCTTCCATTGTACTGAATCAGTGGGAAGCGCGTTCTGGGGCTGGGATTTACACAGGCACGTAGAGCACCCATTTATTAGCGTTTATTAAATCAGTGCAAGGACCTTTTGTAGATAATCTTCTTGGAAGCTACTCTTCTATTTCACAAAGCAATGCCACTTTGTAGAGGTGAGGCTTTTTATTTTTTTTTGTTGTTTCTACTAAATTATTCTCAGTTGAAACAACCTTTTAATCTTCAGTAAAAATGCCCATGTAAGTTTTGTGGATATATACATCAGTTTCTAACAGATTTTTTTCAGTAAGTCTTCCTTGTACCTACACTGAGACGATTGACTGCAGGGGATCATGTCTGCCAAAAGTTACCTGTAAGGATAATCTTCAAATCAAATTGCTACATTAGTACACAACAAGGATTGTGCTGGAAGTATTTGTGTTCTTCTTCTATCTGACAACAAAAACAACTCCAAGTGATTTATTTGACCATTCACAACCCTGTCACAACACTGACTCTGACTCATACATATCAAGTATTCAGGCTAGGCTTTTTTTTTTGTCCTCAATCTAAAAACATGTACTAAATGAGAGCTATTGGACGAGAACTTCTGAATTATTGCCATCAGTGTTTGGTTTTAGATGTCCTGAGAGCAGAAGAGAAACAAATTCTTCAGGTTACAATGTCATGACGAAAAATTTGAATCTGTGTACTAAATAATCTAAAATTAGAAAGATTACCTCCTAAAATTAGAAAGAAAAGTAAGTTCAAAGCCATTCCCCTCCTGCTTTCCTAATTGTGTTAGATGATTTGGAACTGAGTTGCTGAGGAGCAGTGGTGAAAAGAATGGAAGAATGTAGTTCTTTCCTGTCAGGGGGGTGCCACAGAAAAGCGAGATCAGGAAGACTATAAGGTGTCACATTTCTTAGCCTCACCTTATTGTGACAGAAGACAAAGGTGGCAAGAGAACAAAACTAAGCTCTTTCCCCCAACTATTTTTAGATTTTGTACTACTAATTCATCTTTGCTAAAAAGTAGACAAATGGTTATATACTGTTTTATTGGCAGTAAAGCTTACGTCTGAAGCCAATTTTCCCTTTTATTTTACAGACCGAAAATACTTCCACATTCTTATTACTAAAGATGTAAAAGCACTGATAGAAACATTTGAAAGCTATTACGGCCATTTACAGAATTAATGTGGCTGTGCTTTGAACCCTATTAAAATATATTAGATCCTATCAACTGTAGTTGAAGTGAAAGGCAGAAAAAAAAAATCAGAATGAGAAGGGTTGTCACCGAAAAAGTGGCAGAGCTGGAAACAACGGGGGAACCGGGATGACTGAGAAGGCACAGAGACCTCTTTTGGCTCTCTTTCTGGGCATTTTGCAGCTTCATTCAGACTGGTGCTTTAGAGCTGATTATGACTATGAAATCATTTCTCAGTCCCAAGGTAACTGTTCTCAGCTTTTCTTCACTTCATTGCCTTGCTCACAAATGCTGCAGGATATTCTAATCTCCTGCAGATGTAAAAGCCTCCTTTAGAAACAGGCAACTAATAGCAGTGGGAAGATGAATGAGTTTTTGAGGGCACAGTTGGGTTTTTCTGTAGTTTGGGTTCCTCTGTGCAATACAAAGGCTAAAAATAATATAATTTAGGAACTGGAACCTAGACCTTTCACTCTTCCTTTAACTTAGACAACAAATAATAGAGACTCCTTCCTGAGTTCATCTTCCCATGATCTGCCCCCAAAATGGTGGACTGAACAGGTACCACTGGCCAGTGCTCAGTTGCCCATGCTCTCTGCCCATGTGATTGACCCTTTCTACTGGCACCTAGGACCGCAGTGTATAACACAGGGCAGTCTGAGGCTGTCTGGCCAAAGTGTACCTACAGCAGAAGGATTCCAGCCCAGTATGTGGGAATGCCACCTGTCCCATCAAGCTTGAATTAACATAGTTCAGGTGTATTGTGTCATAGGTGTTGCCAGCATGTCTGATACATCTGAATGTGGACGTGTCATAGCACAAGTTCACGCAGTATGACGAGGCAATGCAATAAGCTATAATATTTCAAGGATTATGCAATGTTCTCAGAACCAAAGAGAATAAATGTTGTATTGAAAACATTGCAGAAGGTTTTGTTTGATTGTTAGTAGATTTTTTAATTTACCCTGTATATTGGAATTTTTAAACTTACAGATGAAAGTGCTTGTTATGGCAATGTTGTTCTGAACCAATCAGGATGAAAAGTGCTGGATTTTTTTTTTCCTTAGTGAAGATCCCTGAGTCCCAT
>NW_008631741.1:87771-89126 GCF_000691845.1 Merops nubicus
TGTTTGTCAGAAGCAATTAACACACCCCTCTTTTAAATCCATGGCCTGTTTTTACTTGTGCTGTTCAGGGTTCTTCAGTCTTTATTTAACAAGGTTACGTAAGGAAAGGTGGAGGAGGAGGTAGCATATTGTATTGGCAAGAAAACAACAGGCTATTTGTGTGTCATATATTTAGCAACAGAGCAGTTTGGGTAACCTGGCTTTGCTTGTCTTAGAATAATGAACACATCTGATTTAGGGCTCCAGCTGAGGGGCTATAAGGGTTTGTCATTCTCCAAGTGGTTCCAGCCGGTGCTTCTTTCAGGCATCCAAACCATCCTTCATGTGCTTTTGTTGGAACTAGAGCTCCTCGGCACTACTATGACCATTTGCTTGCTCATTTTCAAAGGTGTAGCCATGAAGCCCTTATTGTCAACTAAATTTTGCAAATATAGAGAAGGGGCCTTTCCCTAAGGGAAACAGAGTGCAAGGAGTGAGACAAAACCAAGCAGAGGCAAATTATGAATGATTATCAGGCATATTTCTTAATAAAGATTTTTATTGTGCTGTAGATCACACTCCAAAGGGCAGGGTCAGAACTTTTTTGTTTTGCAAGCATGAAACTTCAAGTGAACAAAGCATTTAAGTTCCTGTACAGCAGCAAATAATTAGTGGGAACATGATAGAAATGGCCAGCTACTGAAAGCCTTACTCTAATTTCTAGGGTTCTATTAGATATCAATTTTTCAGATTAAAAATACAGAAGACAATAAAAACTCAGTCAGCTGTGCATGCAAATGGGAAGTGTACTAGGGAGTGAACCAAGAGCTTGCCAGAGTTAGCAAGTCCACACTCGCTGTGGGGGGACAGTTTTACTCTGCCTGAAGAGTGCCTTTTTGTGGTTTAACTCAGCCATGTGTCCCTAGGGGTACTATTATAAAATAGCAATGGTGGAATGCTGTGTGTGGAACAGTTATTGCAGAATAACTATTTCAGGCTGTTTTTTTCTGTAGACAAGCCTTACTACTACATGTTGACAAGAAGATGCACCTAAGTTGATCTCTTTTACTGGATGTCTAAGGAATTTTTAGGTTTGCCTGTGTAGAGTAAGGCTCTCCTGAGAAGTTAAATGCTTGCAAATATTTACTAAAGCATATTGCCATGTCAGAAGAAAGTGGAGTAGATGCTCCACATTAATAAAAGCACATTTGTTTCACATAGCATGCACCAGTGCTACTTACTTCCAGCCCTAAGTTTAGACTCTGAACTGAGGTACCAGAGGGAGGGAGCATACATACACTAGAGATCTCTCTATAGCAGAACTACTAGGCAATTTTACAGAGGATTAATAACATACTACAAAGTCCTGCTCAGCA
>NW_008631741.1:89157-94279 GCF_000691845.1 Merops nubicus
CGTCTACAACTCACTGAGAGACAAGGAGAGCTCCTAAGAGTTCCTGCATGAATATAGCATGTATCATGCACTGGGGGTCTTGAGAAGGCCTGAGAAGGATTTAAAACCTGCTCTGTAGTTAATATAGCAAGGGAACAGTCTTGGACATCTGATCTCAGGTGATCTGGATGACCCTCTGGCATCATCTATCCACTGAGGCAACTCACAGTTGCTAGAGGGAGTATACAGGGGAGATGTAAAGTTGGGCAAGACTTGACCAGAGCCCTTTGACTGCTGGGTGCCTCCATGAAGTGTTTAAACTAAGGAGGAGTAAGTCTGGGGCTCTCCACATACCAGAGGTATTAGGATATGCAATGCACAGAAGGAGCTCTTTGATATTAATGACTGAATATTTATTTTTGGTAATATATGTCAAAGAAATGATCCTGACATACCTTGATTTAGTAGGTAAGTATTTGATGATTATATGTGTCATACCTGAAGCAGAAGCGGTGCTTTATGAAGGTAATTTGATACTGTTTGGGTTAAAATTAACTTGCCCTCCCCATCCCCCAAAATGGAGAAATGCAGCCATTTAAATATTACATCTCCTAAGTACGAAATAAGAAATCTTTATTTAAGGGAGAATTTATGCAATCTCTGGTTCTCTTGGCCCTTAAAAAAAAAGAAAGGGTAGTATTTGTGAAAGCTAGGGAAGTAAAAACTACAACGTATTTTTGCAATATTTTTCCCAGTTCCCTCCCACTTACACTAGAAGTTTGTGTGTGTATATCCAGCAAGAGGAATGCACCTTCTCCAGGAAATCAGAGAGACTTACAGACTGAAACTGGACAACATCAATGGGTGGAACCAGGAAAGCCAACAGAATGCTGCATTATGCCAAGACACTTCCATCCTGTCCTTCTGTCAACTAGGGCAGGATGGGAGGCAATGAGTTGGCATAAAGTCTCAGGTCAAAAGTTGAAAATTGCCCATTCCTAGAATTTTTCACACTTAAACCTATTGGCTCACCTCACAAATGTTTTAGAAAGGTGATGATAAGCTGTGAAGATGTTTATTTACCTTATTTCTGAGAGTAAACCATTTCCTTTTCAGTGTTTTGGTGCCTGAACGTATGATGGAAACGGATTTTTGGCTTGAACCGGTCACTGCCACCCTCATTTGTGGGAAGCAGGGTGGAGAGGAAGGAGCTATCAGCAGCATAAATAGCAAAGACTGGCTTGGCAGCTGTTTTGGCTGGTGGGTCCAAACTATGAGGTCTTCTTGCCAGATCTCTACTGCACGACAGAAAGGGCAACTGCCAAAGAGGAGCACCCGCCAGAGTGGCCCTTAGGTTTGTTCTCTGTACTGAAATGTTGTTATTGCTAATGCTAGTGGGATTTCTTCCCTGGTACGGTGAGATGTAGCTACCCACAGCTGTCTCCTGAGTGGAATGGCTGTGCTACACGCTTTAGCTGGGCCTAAGATTAGTGTCTACATCCCGCACCAATGTTCTTTTTCTGAATGAAGTATGTACTTAATCATTGCAAGAAAGGTTAATCCTAAATGCTAAGACCAAGCGTGTTTCAATGAAACAGTGGCGAGAACCCCTCATTACATCTGTCCCACTTCAAACACGCTTGAGGGCAGGTCAGATATTCTAATTTGCAAAGTTGTTTGCTCTGTTTACCAAAGAGCAAATCTGTCCTTTAATGACTGGAAGCTGAACACTAATGCAAGCAGAACTGGATTGACAGATGATGTTGAAAGCTGATTATATAACTTGTACTTTTAGTTTGATAATTAAAATTTTCTAGGGTAAAAATACCTATTCACCCTATCTACTGTAAGTTCAGTAAGTGAATGTAGGTGAACTGGATCTTTCTTAACCACTGAATGATGGGTTGCATTAACACCTGTATCTGAGCCAGAGCATAGCTCCTCTACACTGAAGACTGGCAGAGGATGACATTGTTCTCTGTTATTATAGCTGAGGGTAAATACAGGGAAAGGAGGAGCTTTTAAGATTAAAATGAAGAGGAGGGTGTCAAACAATTGGATAAAAACTCAAAACAGATAAATTCTGGATGAAGTCCATCAGGGATTTGTTTTGAAGCAAGTTTTCAGCCGGAGGTGTAGGTGCAAAACTGCAGCTCAGTTTAAACTGGACCTTAATGCTCTCACAGACATGATTATATTGGGTTCTGATGAGAGTAGGATACTGTACATAGGGACCCAGTCAGTTCCAGTCACGTGGCTCTGTTCTTTGGTTCCTGTGTATCATCCTTCATGTGCAATGGGACTTGTATCTCTCTGGATATACTTGATGATGACCAATATAAGTTGCTGGTTAATCTCTCTGAGAAATGTGTACTGAATTTTATGGACATGGCACAGAGGGAGAGGTTAGAAAGGCATCTGTTTGGGAAATGTCAGTAAGAAAGTTTTTAAAATGTGGTCCTATTTTCTTAGGCTTGATGGAGCCAAGGATACTTTTTTAAGTGTCTTGGGCATTCAGTGTGTCAGTGGATGAGGCATGGTACAGAAGGAGCCAGAACCAGTTGTTCAGCATGCAGATGAATCTTATCTGAGAGGTGGTGTTGTTTGTCTGCTTGTATACGAGTCTCTCCTGTAAAATAACAGGTCAGTGAGAAAAATAATTCAGTAATGTAAATTAATAATTCCCCAATTATTTATGTCATATAAACTCCACCCACACAACAATTCCATCCCTTCCTTTCTCCTTTTTTTGACCTGCATAAAGGTACTAGGTTTGTTTCACTTGTGTTTGGCAAAGAGCACAGTTCAAGGTCACGTTTGCCAGAGCTGCTGTGGCCCTGGGTCCAGCCAATACCTGGAAGTGACATCCCAGCTCTTCTCCAAAGGCTGCTAGCTGTCCACCATGTCCAGGTCAATCTACCAGCCTGGGGTTGGTGCAGACTGTAGAGATGGTTCAGCCATGCTCACTCCACACACTTTCGCACCACTACTGTGGGTTTTGGGAGCAGATGTTCCCAGCAAAATTCCAACGTAGCAGGGGCCAGAAGTTGGGCCAGCAAGTGCAGCAACTTGCCTTTGCCAGCATTTCTTCCCTTTCCTTAAATAAATAACAGTAATTAAAAAGACCAGCATATCTGGCCTATATAATACAGATTTTAGTGGTTTCCAATTTCAGTGGTACACCACTCTCTCTAGCGAACCGCATTGTGATTTCTAGTGCTTGTATGTGAGTCTGGGACTGAAACTGTTCTAAGCAATGTCTCCTGAATTATCTGTATACTAGGGGATAACTAGAATGGATAAACCAGATTCAAAGAGGTAAACCAGAAGTGTTTTGCTGACTTTCCTCTCACACACAAAATAGAGAGATACAAGATCTGGTATGGGGAAAAAGGGCTATGTCCTAATCCCAGTAAGTCATTGTAAGTGTAATTTAGGCATTATGGGGATGGACAGCGGAGGTCATAGTAGAAAAAGTGACAATGAATGATGTGACATAGCAGGAGGAGCCTTTCTTCATCCTCTCCTCAGATGTTTTTCTTCCTGTGACCTTGCCTTCTGACCATTTAGATTTATTTGAGTACTGTTCGCTACCAGTTGCCCCACCTCTGAAAACAGCCCTCAGACTGGCTGCCAGTGCCTCTTTGCACACTCCATACCGCAATGCCCAGTTAATGAGTGGGTATGTGACCTTCTTTCTTTTCAGTGCTAGGGCTGTTTCACAACCCCCCCCAAGCAATGCAGCTCCCTGCCAGCTTGCTGTCATTTTTGGAGAAAGTATTCCTGGGAACTGTGAGGCTGAACAGGTACCATGTTCCTCTCCTTGCTGTGTGGTCTCTTCTAAGCAAGAAAGCTGACACTTGCAAATATGTTTCCAGAGAACTGCACCAGACTGGCTCCTGTCCTGCAGCAAAGTGCCAGCTTGTCCATCCTGCAATTTTCAGAGGTTTGCCTGCCGCTTGAGTAACTTGCTGACACCTCTGCACCTCTGGATGGAAATCTCGGTTGAGGTCTTCTGGCAAAGCCGTGTAGGAGGTTTCCTTGCCACAGTGGGAGTCTCCTGGGTTGAGACTGGGCTGAGCACACATCATGGAGATCCCACTTGAGGAGACATAACTGGGGCATGTGGACCCCAAGTCTGGTCATTCTTCCCTTGCAAAGGCAACATGTGAACTGAAAGTGATAATGAATTTGAGCAAGCAAAAACCTGGGGATTTCTGCTTCCTACTTCCTTCTGTTTCCAACATTATTTATCATAATTTGTTTTTAAGTAGGGAGTTAATCTGTCCCCCTTTACATTCAACAGCACTTCACCCTGTAGAAAAGGCTCAGGATAACAGTGTAAGTGAAACTATGTGATTGCTAATAAGCAGCTCTACCAGTGCTTGCCTGAAGGTACCAGAGTAGTCAGTGTTACTAATAAAGTTAATTACTCCCACTACAAGAGAAATTAGTCAGGGGGAAAAATCAACGTGTATGAACAAGATGATTAGCTGCTGGTTTCACTTTTGCAAATACATTTAATCTACTGTAGTACTTTTATGCCGGTTAACCAGAGTCACAAGGTAGTAATGTGCTCCCTCCTCATGAGAGAGCAGAGAAAGAATTACAAAACAGTCACTTCCATTTTGGGCCCTGTCTGATGAACTGTGAATATATCCAAAACCCTCTGCACTTTTCTTTTGTTTAATAATTAGTGCTATTTCTCTCCTGGACATTGAACTGTGGTCTGGGGTAAGGTAAATAAATAGAAGCATCTCTAGTGCTGAGATTTTCCAAGAAAAAGTCTCTCATCTACCACCAAGATGTTCTATTTCACTATTTACATCATTTTGTGGTGTCTCTAATCTTTATGCATGCAAAATAGCAAGAACCCCCACTTCTTCATCAGGCATGAGTTTTCAATGACTTCTGTGACTGTAACTGATTAATCTTCTAGCAACAATGCAACAGCTGGATTCAGATTTACTTAGCTCTATTTTCTGGTCTGGGAAGTGAATGAGATAACACAGAAGGAGCCATCACAGAACTGTTTGATTTCTAGGTGCTATTTTAGTGAAGATATCACGGGTTTTCCCTTCCCTTCCCTTCCCTTCCCTTCCCTTCCCTTCCCTTCCCTTCCCTTCCCTTCCCTTCCCTTCCC
>NW_008631741.1:94496-99581 GCF_000691845.1 Merops nubicus
TTCCCTGGGGGTTATATAACTGAGAAACATCAAAGGCTTTGCTCTGAGACATTGTGTTCCACGCAGGATCTGCATATGTTATAAGAGGTACCAATTATTTCCAGTTCTTGTGGTACTTTTTGTAATATGGATACCATCTAACCCAAGTCAAAGAGGGCATCATGCAAGCATCAGATGACAAAGCTTCTACTCATACTTACCATTAAGGATAGGAGAAGGGATGGAGGATGATTAGTGACTTCCCATTTCATTCAGTCATTGGTTTACCTTTCCAAACGGTTGTTTTTCATTTGGTTTATGGTATTTCTGCTTGACACTTTCTGCAGCTAACTTGTTCACCTAACCATCAGGAAGGAAAATTGACATGGAGTGGCCAGGTAACCAAACAGAGAAATCTCAAAGTCCTCAAGCCTGAACACTCAGAGAAACACTTGCCTGTATTCAGTTCAGAAGGAGCTCAGCAACCCTCAGACATTGGAACAAGAATACGATCTACATGTGAATAATTGCAGAAAGACAAAAAAGAGACCACTTACTATATTTTTTTTATCTCTTGAGGCTGAATTTTGAACTGCTGGTGAGATGAACCACTATACAACCTATGATTAAACTTCTGAACTGTTCAGGAATTATTATTATTAGTGTACTAATTACTATTTCCATTACCAGAATCTTTTTAAAAGGCTGCGTTTTGCCTCTAAATCTATTAGTCACATGAAAGTGAGGATACATTTTTGAAAGGGACTTTCATCCTTGAGCCACCAGTCCTCTAGAAACAGTAGATGGAATTTACATTTACATTAAGACATATTTTCCCTCTTTTCAGAGTAATACGCAGTAATGTACTTTGAAGTGGGTGTACCTATCATCTGCCTCTTCTTTGCATGGTCAGCATGCTTTGAAGGTGTTCTGGTTGGAATGAGAATCTGCTCCTGTATATTTTATTTACTTCTGTGCTCGTTCACGTTGACTTTTTTCCTCTTTTACTTTTTATTCTCTCCTTCGCACTTCTCTCTCACACATTCTTCAATCTTTTATAAAATTTCATCTTCTCACTGTCATTGCCTTTCTCTTTTTTATTGAGTATTTGAATAAATAGTGACAAGGTAACAGATTGTCACCATCCATAGCAACCACCCCTTCCCATAGCATCATAGCTTAATCAAATAAACCAGGACAGAAGGCATCTCTGGAAGGCATGTGATCTTTTCCACCCTGTTTGGGACAGGACCACCTTTGAACTTAGGTCAGGTTGTTGAAGATAATGTCCTGCTGAGTATGTTTAAGGTGACACAACCGTTCTTGGGAACCTGTCCTAGTCTTTTGACTCCTGCATTGTGAAAATTTTTTTACTCATATCTAATTGGATATCTAATGAAATTTGCCTTGTATTGTTTGTGTTTGTTGACTCTTGTCCTTTCCCTGTTCCCCTCCAGAAAGAAGTCTAGCTGTGTCTTCTCTCTACATTTCTATAAGTAAGTTGAATGCAGCTTTTAGATCTCACCTCAGCTTTCTCTTCTGAAACCTGACAAACCCCCCTCAGCCTCTTTGGGTACACCAGGCCTATGACTACTTATATCACTGCAGAGATCTGGAAATAGCTATGGCACTTACTGCAAGCAAGACATGCTGGCTTGCTGCCTACCAGTTGCATTGTTCAGGCTCTTCTAAGGAGAGTCGCTTAAAAAGATGCACAGTACTCTGGTACTGCTAGGCTGTCATAAAATGGAGGAATCACAAAATTAACCATAAATTAGTTGCAACCTCAACAGAGTAAAAAGACTCAGAATTAACCATTGTTAATTAATAGTTTTTCAGCTGCTTCATGATTCTTCAAATGATCTTAATTCTAAAAAACATTTCTGATTCTTTTTGATCAGACTAAATACTTGAATGCACAAAAGAGCTTGTGGCTAGGACAATGGGAGTGTCATTTATGATCTATACAAAATCCTATTGTATGAGACATTGTTTTTGTTTTGAAAAAGTTTTATTTATGCCTTGTGAGCTTGGTGGGGGTGAATTTTTACCTAAAGGAAGTGCTTTGATGGTTGGGTTAGGCTAATTTTGCAAGAATTATTCCAGTCATTCTATCTTTGGAGGTCCATTTTTTTTTTCCTCCCATCGCAGCAGACCATGGAAGAGGATCAAGATGAGCTCAGACACCAGGAAGTTTTTCAGGATTTTTGTCATTCCTTAATCACTCACAGAACTGATACAGCAGGAACCCAGGATTGCAGGAAGAATTCCTGAGCAGTAGAAACCTTGATGTTAAACAGGAATCAGCTGTGACACACCTTGATGATAGGGTGGAGATAATTTGTTTTGTTATTAACATTTGACATTCAGGTTCATCATGCAGAGAAGGCAACCTTGCTGCCTGGAAAAGAGGCTGCAGGCAGCGTAGAATCTTACTCACCCCATTGCATAAGGGGCGTATTTGCATCCAGATCCTCATCTGGTGATTAAAAGGTGCATTACACAACCCAGTGAAAGAGTGAGTGTTGTTGAATGACACCTGAACTGTCTCTTCCTTAGCTCCACCATGAACTTTCCTCACCAGCTCTTCATGTGTGGGCTGAGGATGTCCTGGTGTGTCCTGCAGCAAGGAGGTGGCTTGGCGATGGGGGGAGAGGGAACCTTCTGCTGTGGCCCCACCGTTCTCCCCACCACCCTGCCTGTGGCCAGGACCCTCAAGACAGACACTGTGGCCTTGGAGGGAGATCTGAAGGGCCCTGATGGCACGGCGGGAGCGGGAAGGGCAGCTCCACCCCATGCAAGAGCGGAGTGTCATTAGGAGCACCCGCACCCGCTTGTCAACCGCCCCTGGCCAGCAACCGCAGCCTGAGTCACCAGCACCTGAATGAAAGTAGTTTTGTTGTTGTTTTGTCCTTTCTGGCCTCTGAAGAGCATGCCCTGCCAGGAGGGCAGCTGGCCAGGCCCTGGCTGCCATGCTGGGCTGTGTCAGGACAAGCCATCTCCTCCACTGTAACCTCACCCCATGGGCGAGGGCTTTCCTTCACACCAGGAGCTCGCTAGCGGTTCATGTGCAGTGCACTGCAAGTCACCCGACAGTGGAGATCAGAAGCTGGATGGAATTTCCCCTTTGCTTTTGTCCCAGTGCAACTCCCTTTAGCTTCACCACGAGTCCTTGGGTGGTTTTCCCAGCCAGTTTCAGAAGGTCATACGTCCGAGTCACACCACCAGTAGCTGCAATAACAGCACGGGCTCCATGTCTGCAGGAGTGTGTTCCTGGGCATGGCAGCTGGCAGGCGTGGGGCAGGCTGTGTCCACGCCAGCAAACCCTCTCAACCTCCGAAACGGGACAGGATCTAGTATCTGGTGGAGAGAACACGTTTGATTTCTTCTGTTGTGGTCACAGCTCAGCAAAGTCATGGAAGACGGGCTTCATTTGATCCATAGTCCCACAGTTTCCCTGATGGTACTTCTTAATAAGGGGTGTTAATGAAGCTTTTCAGCCATTTTGTTCTTCCCAGCACTATGAATGTTAAAAAGGAAAATAAATACCTCTCAGCCCTAATGCTAAATCACAGGAAAGCATCTACCCCATTCCTCATTTCATGTCCTGCTTCATACTATAAACAATGATCATTACAAGTTGCACCTTGCTCATCCTCTGTATTTTTCCCCATTCTCTTAGAACATAATTGCCATTCCCTCCCCCTAATTACTCCACCCTGGCTTAAGGTGCAAAGTATGGCCTTTGTTTGGCAAATAAAGGGTAGGCAGAGCTTTGAAGGAACATATTGCTGTTGCAGAGATGCATCCAACATTATGTGGTTGACTTTTCTAGTTTCTGTTAAAGTCAAGGCTTCAGTTGGTTCCAGGAGGGACAATCAGGAGAGATGGACTGTCCTGCAGAGCAGAATGTTTGACCTTCTACTGTATAAAGGGGGGAAAAAGCTACACAAAAATATATCATGTTCAAGCTCCAAACATGCTGTAAACAACACCAAATTAAAGTGAGTACATACAATACACAAATAGCCTTTATGGTATCTTTAGAAAACTTTTAGGCATATCAGTTGTAGCCTGTGAACAGGCTACACCGCCAGCTAATCTTCTTTCCGTGTACAAATTTGTATAGAGACATTTTTAGGCTTTTTGAATGAAAGAATTTGTAACCATAAAAACTGACATATTCCAGATGCACATTTTATATGCTCCTGGGGCTTGGTTTAAATTGTTTTTCAGATATACACATAGCTTTGGCATTTTAAAATTCAAGGATACATGAATAATTGTATGTATAATTTTACACAAACAAACATGCCTGGTGAATGAAAATATATCTCTCATTCCTGTTATTTGCACCTAAAAAGAATAACTGTGAAGACATTGAATAATCGTATCTATATCTATATCTGCTTTTAAGGGCAAGAAGTTCACAAAGGTGCAAGACAGATGGATTGCTTTACCAAACATTTTACACAGCTGAATCTTGGGAGATTCTTCTAATTAGAGATTTAAAAATTAAATCACTGCACACCTGTAGTCTATGTTTTTTCAGATATTCTACAGATTTCTTGAACATGTTAAAGGAGATTTCCCCATTGAAGGTGTCACTGAATCAAGAGTCTGGAATAGGAAGAAGTAGGTGTGACTAGGGATAAGGTCATTCTGGCTGACTTCAAAAGAACAGTCATCTTTTTGAAGAGACTGTAAGTGCAAGAGTGCTACATCTGTGCCAACATCAAGGTATTTGTGGATAGCTTGAAGTCAGATGTGAAAAGAAGAGAAAATCCATTTAGATTAGGGGTTTCCCAACTTAGTATGCCTCAAAGTATGCACTGACAGAAAATGCTCTCACTTCTGGTAATGGTAAAGGGTGCATGCGTGACTGCTTTGGATGTCTTTCTGTTTCACTCTATGACGACAAAAAGTTGAGACTGCAGTGCAAAAATGCCCATTATACAAGAACTATCATGGGTCCAGCTTGTTTACCTAGGGTGGTATGGAAATTATGGTAGGGATACCTCCAAACACTGGGAAAAAGGCTGTCAGAAGAAGGCCTCAGTGACGAGGTCTTGCCCTGACAAGAACTTGAGAATGGAAGGAACGAGT
>NW_008631741.1:99612-100545 GCF_000691845.1 Merops nubicus
GGCTTCTGGAGGTGTATGGAGAAGAAAGAGAAAGCAGATAACAAACATGAACTGTAATAGCAAGAAATGGCAACAGTAGTTCTGTGTTTTCCTAGAGACCATAATTCAGGAATGTCATTATTTGTAGAAGCCATTCAGGTCACAGATTCACAGAATGTTAGGGGTTGGAAGGGACCTCAAAAGATCATCTAGTCCAACCCCCCTGCCAGAGCAGGATCACCCAGGAACACGTCCAGGCGGGCCTTGAAAGTCTCCAGAGATGGCAACTCCACCATCCCCCTGGTCCAACTATATAGTTTCTTCTGATGGACCAAAGGTGACCATCTTCAGCTAATAAGCAGCAGGTAGGCAACTGCAAGCTCTCAGATATCTGTGCCTCTACCCTATTTACTTTTCCCGTATGAAGGCAGCAACAACAATAGCTCCCTTTCTCTTTTACATAGAATTGCATCCATGACACTAAACACCCTAGATCCCATTAGGAAGTGGTTCATGTGCTGAAGTTCAGGAACCTTTGATCTGTATCACATCCATTCTTTCTCCTTCTTCAGAATGACGTTTGGCATTGGAGGATACCATTGGAGGATAACCATGTATATCTTGTCCCCAGACTATGTTCACCTGAGGGACGTGACCAATCTTTCCCAATTGACTACCAAGCCAATGTTTAGGCCTGCTCACTTCCAAAACACCCAGTTAGCATAGTCACTCTCTCTCTGCTCCACCCTCACTTCCCATATGATTACTTGTGACTTCTAGTATTTGTTATGACACAGATTTAAGTCTTTGTTACAAAAGCAAACCATTAACTGTTCCTAGGAGTTTTGTGAATATGTAGACAAGACACTGACTAATACATCAGGGGTGGTTCAAGACTTAAGGGTGGCATAAATTCAGGAAGAAAATAGTTGTGGTATGATGGAAGTTTCCCTA
>NW_008631741.1:100576-134848 GCF_000691845.1 Merops nubicus
TGGTACTACACCAGTGTTCACTTGGCGGGTAGGAATGACATAACTGTGCTTTTTACTTTTAAATTAAAAGTTACTTAAAATGTTGTATAAACACAGATGAAAGTGGCTACATCTTGGCTGAGCTGTTACTTGACTGCAAAAGAAATCTCTGAAAGTATAGATTTACTCATTGTCTTGAAAGCTCCCAAATTGGGGCTGACATTTCTAAAGGAAGCCTAAGAAATCTTCTAAGCATGCCTCATCTTTTCCATGCAAAAAGTAAGGCTTGAAAATATGAAATTAGAAATAGAAAATTCAAGCATGCATATCCATTAAAACAGGGCCTAGTGATCCCAGAAGAACGAGATTAAGAAAGCTCAATAAGACTTGGATTTATGGCTGTATCACTTTAAGTCCATTCTGTTTGATAAAAGCATTGCATTATTGGTATTCTACTACTAAAGGACACTTGAGTTACATAACAAATCTTCTAATTCACTTGCACAATGAATTCAGCTATGCTGATAGTTAAATTATACTATATGTATACACTGAGAAATACCCGGGCAAAAAATACTTGCTTTATATATGTTAGTATAATTTTCAAGATAAATTTTTGTATGTAGAGTACTATTTGTAGATTCTGTAGGAGGTGTTTGATGGGAAAGAACTCTGTGCTTATGTATATATGTACATAGACATATACATGTAATACACATACGTACAAATATATAAGAGAGAAAGACAGAAAATGTGAATGTTGCATTGTTTTGGGCCTGCCATTCTTAAACAGAGAACCATATGCACACAAGGCAAGACATCCTGGTTGCCCTTGTGCTTTCCAGTGCCAGGAGGCAGCTCTGAGCACTATTTTTGCCCTGACTTATACTTCATCCGTTGCTCATGCCAGACATCCACACATGTACACCATACAGCAGCCATGCACATTACTACAGATGCTTACCTCAGCTCCACAGTCAACATCTGCAGGGGCAAGACCACAGAAAGAGGTTGTAAGGTCCTCATTATCAATGAACACAACACAAATGGTGAAAGTAACCTTTTATTTGCATGTGATATAGAGACATACACACTGCAAACACATGCCACACATCATAAAAGGACAGGATACTTGGGAGATCGCAGCAAAGAAACATTAGCATCTGCTTCTAATAACCAGCGTAAATAGTACATGCTCTGAGTTTCTCATGGTGTTTCTGAGCAGAGTTCCAGAAGAGCTGCACACATGGCACAACTGGGCTCGTTAATGCCACCCGCCATCCATGCACCGTTGCCAGCAGGAGCCCGGTCCTGCCCAGTCCTGCTCGTGCGGCAGAGCTGGTGGGGACAGCTTTGCACCGCACTTCAGCTCACCCACTGCTGCCCTGCCCTTCGCTGCTGCCAGGGGAGTGGTGTACCAGTGGCCAGCCTCACTCAGGATTGAGAGGAAGCCCATGCCAAAAGAAGTAGAGAGGTGATCTGGAGGAGGAACGGAGCTTTTTCATTCCAGGGGTCCCACAGGTGTAACAGGGGTTCCGTGGGCCATCACTGCTCACAGCCTGCAGCGTATCACAGCCTGGCACTGAAATGCCAGATTCCTGGGATGACTTTGCTAAGCGCAACATGAAAAATACTCAGAGCATTGCTGTCCAGGCAACACTGACAAGCTAAATCTTCTGTAGATAAGGACGCGTTCTGCAGAAATGCAAAAGAATGCAGCCAGCTAAGTAAAGACAGGTGTGCAGCTCTGCTGCCTGGCATGTAAGAACAGAAACAATTGTGGGATGAGATGAAAGGCTTACTGTGAGCACAGGCTGGCCTGTGGCAGCACTGTTGTGACTGTACGTACACAGTGTCATAGAGCAAAACTTGGACCAAACTTTCCCAGCACCCATACCACGGGCAGTTATTGATCTAGCTGGAAATTCGTATATCTACATACCAGTTCTCTTGGAGTCACCTCTGGCTCCTAGCTGAACCCCTCCATCATAAAGCAACTATTTTAACTCTCTTAAATATCTCATTTCTCTGTGTTAAATATTCTGGGGTTGTTTCAGTGTTTCAGTCATTTTCTTGGCTTCTGGGTAAAAAAGCCCTGAAACCTTCTTCCTTTACAGTTTAATGACCAAACTTAGCACTCCTAGGACTAAGAATATTTGCCTGAAGAGTGGAACCTGTTTTCAGCATATCAAGACTTCCTCTGAACTACATCTGTTAGTGATGTGGGAAGTTTTTCCTGCCCTGTCACGTCCAAGAGACCTGTAAAGAAGGAAGGAAGAATGTCTATGTTATGTGTTGTGCTGGGCCATGTTTTTCTGCTTGTGGCAATATGTACAGCATGTCCAGGACTGGACTGCCCACCAGCAATGTTCACAAGTGGCGACCCACCAACTGTTAAGTGCTGTGAATCTCTTTGCCATGCAGCATATTTTTAATGGGTGGGATAGCTTTTACTGATGTGTTTACTTCATGAAACATTCAATTAGCCAGATTCATCATCAGTGTATTTGTTGTACTGCCTTTGTGTTAGGCGCTTCCTCAAGCTTTTCCTCATGTGCACAGTTTGCCATCTGCTTGTAGGTTGTTCAGAGACTGTGTGAAGATTCTCTCTCTCTGAGAAAATGTGTGCTGGTCCATTGAAGTATTTGGTAGTGATGCAATGGCAGCTGTTATCATCACGTCATATGTGTGCGGGTGGTTGCAATACATGGTATATAGGTTGTCAAAATTTGCCAGGAAGATGTGTTTTTGATTGTGGTATTGTGTGCATGTGTGGTACTGCTGGAGCAGCACGCATAGGAGTTGGAATATTACATGAGTACTATGCGTGAGTGCTATATAAACCACATACCAGAGTGGTTACATGCTGTATTGGGTGACAGTAACACCATATTCACACAGCTTTTTCGCATATCTCTTTATCAGTTGCCCATTTCTGAGTATTCCCTGGGGCCCTGGCTGTTTCCATGTGTGTTTGCTGGGCAGTGGTCTTCACCGAGAGTGCTCTCATATTTGGAAATCAGCTTTTCCTTGCCAGCTCATTCCTGGCTCTGGGTGCCAACAGTTCAGGCTCTGTGGGACAATGGTTCGTTTCCAATGTCTGTCAGGATGTTTATGCTGTTTGTGTGTAGGCCTTTGTCACCTGGTATTAATTGGATTGTGCCCTCTCTCCCTTTGAAGGCACAGAAGGCTTCAAACTCCTTTTTATTACACATGGTGCTGTGGCCTGTTACACTAATCGACTACATTTGGATACACCATGTTGTAAATATGGGATATGCAGCACCCCACTGTATCTTTGGAGATCAAATGGTCTCGTGGTGGCTGTGGCCTTGCCTGCAGTTGTGACTTTCTTCTTTGCTCAGAAAACCTGCCTGCTACACTTTTGCATTGAGATTCCATAAGCTAAACCTGAGGAAGCCTGTAACCACCACAAATTTTCTTTGGTTTCCTCCTCTCCTGATTACTCAGAAGTGTTGGCTGCTCTGATGTCCTGGATCGCTGCTGTGCAAGCAGATAACTGTTTGGCATGGCACACACTGTTTATGCTGTGATCCCTGCTTTATTTCTTCTCATCTGTAAAGGCAAATATTTACCTCTAGTGGGTATTGAAAATTAGGTTTATCATCTTGCTTTGACTTAACGAGGCCAGACGCTGTAGTGCATGGTCCATGCTAGTATAGACCTCTTTGGCAGAGGTATCTGACACACTGAGAAGGGTTCTGACAGCGATAATTCATAGATTACCCTTTATGCCTAGTCTGGTGTTTTGCCAGGTGATCACTGAGCTGATAAAGGAATTCTGCACATAGTTGCAGTGCCTGGCCTCCTCTCATCTTGTCCGATGCATGTGTTGGCCTTCACATACTATAGCATACTCAGCAACACGTCTTCTGATTGCTCATCAAGATTGCCCTGCATTTGTGTCCTTTCCTCTCTTCTGGGTAGAGCAGCCCCGAGCCACAGTGAGCGGTGAACACCGTGCTGGCGGGCACTGGCACTCGGAGTGACGTCACTGCTGTCTGTTGGGGCACAGAAGCTTGGGGCTGATTAAGTTTTAACTTTTGAGTCTGGAGCTATCTGTGTGGGCTCACAGCTGGGGACTACAAAGTGCTATATGGAATTGGCACAGAGAAGAAACACACAGATTGCCTGCTGTCAGGACATCTGTGTCCTTTTATTTTGGGTACATTTAGCACTTACAGTGTTTCACATCTGTCACATATGCAGTATGGCACTGACAGTGGTTACCGTTATATTTACATTTTGCCTTGATCACATTCATTGTTGTTGTTTACTCTGTCTGCAAAGCCACCTCCTTGGCTGCACACATTTAATTTGTTAGCATCAGGGGTGCCTGGCACCAAATGTTACCAGCAGTGGAGTCGGAGACACACTCATGGCATTAACAACATGGCATTCAGCTAGTATATCAACCCATGTTGCCAGTTCTGCTTGGACCGGCATCATCTTGGCCTGCACAGTACTTGTATGGCACAGGATAATTGAAGACCAGGCTTGTACGAGACCCTAAGTGATCTGAAGACCATATTAGAGGCTTAGTTTGTCCCTTGCTCAATGTACAGCCACAACATAAGCTAGTCTGGACAGACATTTGTCTAATCTAGTCTTTCAAAGTCTAAGCTACTCTTAAAAGCTCTGTGACAGCAAATCCAAAATCCCCCTAGGCGATATTTTTCATTCTGTACATGAGAACATTTTCTGTAAACTTTGGCTGGAAATGTAATTTATCCTTTGAGATGTAGTACGTGACTGCAGAGTCAGTTGCTGATAAGTCTGACAGAAAAAGAAATATAATGATCCATCTCTCTTCTTTCTTCCCAAATGAATTCCTCACTTATTTTCTAACTTCCTTGTCATTTTAAGTTCCAATCTGGAGTTCTGCTTAGGCATCACCAAGTCCATCATCCTGCATTCCCAGGTTTACAGACATGAAGTTTCACTGATATAGACATGTTCACCTTGTGCTCATTTGTGGCTTTCTTCCAGAATATGTCCAGGATTTTTATTCTCCTTGTAAATTCATGGCCTTTATCCATCTCGTAGTCTCAGGTTTGTCCTTTTGTTTGGTACGGTGTACATTCCATGTTTCTGACGACATTACACAGAGACTGAGAATAAATTCTTGCCTTTTTATACCGTATTTCAGCCACTGTTTCTCCCCTTGTAGGCTTTTATCTGGACTTTGACTGTCTCTGATTACAAGCATTATGGATCTTCCTGATAGGATCAGAAGGAGCAAGTGGGCTCATCATGAGAGCCATTGGATCGCAGCACTGAGGCTGGATGGACTAGACCACAAAGATTAAAAGCTGTGGTGTTTGCTCTGAGGAAAGAATCTGTAATGGGAGTACAAATTTGCCATTGCTTTTACTAGAGCTGTTGAGAAAATGAGGGGAACAAGAGGATGAAATTCCTGGAGCCAAATCTGTCCTTGGAATATATCACATCACAAGCTTTTCTTGTGACAGAATTCTTTCATTATTATTTTTTAATTAAACTGTCCTTAGAAATAATCCTTGCTTTTAAATCACAAGTCAAAAGTCTAAATGTGAGCCTTGGGAACGTAAAAGTCTTAGGCTACACAAATTTCTCTCATCCCTGCTATGGAAACAACAAAAGATGAATACACAAGGAATGTCTGTTAAGGATAAGTTTTAATGATCATCTGCAACTTGTTATTCTGTAATACATGCTATTAATAAACTGAATTACCCCCAAAAGTCTGTCCTGCAAGAAGTGCTATATTTCCTGCATCTGCTGCATCTGTTTTATCACATCTCTGCATCCTTCTGAAAGCACTGTAGAATATGTTAAAAAAGGTTCCAGCACAGAGCAGACACAACTCAGGTATATGCTGAGTCTTTCCTCTCTCCTTCACAGCACTTTTATTTCACTCTTTTCTACCTCTATATGTGAGGAGTAGCTTCCAACTGAGAAAAGCTCAGTGTACCTCCTTTCCTCTCTCCGATTGAAAATCTTTTTCTCTGTTGTGGATTCAAAACATTAAACCTCACCGTAGTAAATGGTAGAGTCACCAACAGACTCAAGCTGTCATGTGGATTACTTTACTCCAAACAGTTCTGCTCCAAGGCCACTGAAGTCAACTGGATACCTCTCAGTGCCCGAAGTGAAAACTTGCCTGTGCCTACAGTCATGCGTAATTACTGGGTTGGAGATGAAAGGACCATGTTACCTCCCATTCTCACATTTTTAGTGGACTGTTTTCCCTATCCATGTGGCTTCAAGATTCTCATTCCAATCTGATCTTAACTGGATTTGGGGGAAAATTGGTTCTCATAATGGTTTCATTGTGCTAAGGTATATATCCCTCTTCACAGAATTAAATTAACTTCTGTCCTGTTCAGCTATACTATTATCATCATTATTATTAAATTAGTTGTTTCTGAAGCAACTGCAGACAAGACACCACCACAGCCCACCTGGCCACATTCCACAGGGTGAGCTGCAGTGCACAATTCCAGCCAGCGCAACTGGGAAACGCACCACTGAATCTTGAAAAGCTCAGGCATGCCTCTCCTCTCTGATTCCTTGCAGCTGCCCTTCCTGCTGGTAAGCTTATTTCTCAGGAAGGTGCTGGAGAGGAGGTCTGAAGAGGTACAGCGTTATGATTACATGTGAGAGGACCTGGAGATCTTAGTTCCTTCCTGTGTCCCTGGTTTTGAGCTGTTTCTTCTGCTCCTCATGGCGCTAATGTCTTCTCCCTCCTACCCTTTTTAATGTCTTCAGCATGCTGTCAACAGACATTGCAACCCCACCTTCAATGCAAGCATAGCTTCCAATATCACCTAGCTTTTCAATTTTTTCTTTATTACATTGGTAATTTTATTATATACCTAATGAACAATATTTGTATGGTTTTCATCTATGGTATTATTGCATTTTATATCTCACTAAATTACATAGTTGTGAATGGTTTGATATAGATAATGTTAATTTTTTTTAGAAAAGGTATATCTCTTGACATAAACATTTTTATAGTGCCACAACTTGTATTTTTTATCTCAGGCAAGTCATACTTTTGTCTTTCTTGGATTGAGGGCAGTAAAACTCCCATGCTTTGTGTTTTAAGGCTTTTTCTTAGACAACTGACAAAAATCTGAGCAGAGACTGAACCTTTATGGTTAAAGAGGTGCAATGCAAAGAAATATGCTTCTTAAGTGCAAAAAGCCATGACAGAATCCTGGATGTGCAAAAACTAAATAATACAAATAAATAATTAAAGATGTATGTATGTATATATATGTATATATATATATGTATATACATATAAAACCACTCTCTTTTTCAAGGACAGGTAATGATTTCATGATGTGAATAGTTCAATTCATTACAATAAGACATATGGTTTCATAAATTCAATACTTACTGAAGGGTATTTGTTCAAATTTTAATGCCACACAGTGTTCTAAACTTATTGTGAAGAGAAATACCAGCTAATGATGAGAAGCAGAGCTAGGAGTGCTAGATCACACCAAACTTTGTAAGGATCCAGGTAGGTGAAACTGTCAGTCACCAGTATGTTCCAGCAGACAACATAGTGTAGAAGCCTCTTGGCTGCTTTTCAGCTCTGGTGGCTTGGCACCAATTTAGCATGATGGAACAGCCATTTGTTATGAAACCACTACATCTTTGCCTCACTGGTAAAAGTAAAAAATAGTTATTAAAATCTAGGCATTCTGAAAGTACATGGAATGAAAACCTGTACCTGCTGTGATCAGTGTGAATTTTGCTAGTGGCTTCAAAAGGCCAAGGTTTCACCCAGAATGTTTTGGTCTCCTTACTTTGGAGTAGATGACATATTTTAAAATTTAATTTATAAAGAAGCCTACCTTAAAGCTTGTTTATAGCTATAGTAGTTTTCCTAATCAGCTTTCCAAGCTGCAAACCCTTATAAATTAATGACTCCTTTTGTTATTCAGAAAGTAATAATGAAGTAGGTGATTGAAGTTTTGAGTGAAAGAAAAAATGGATTTGAGTTTCAACTATTTGATTTGAATTTCTGCTTATTGTTGAAATTTGTCTGAGCTCTATCATTGGCATCAGTGTGATAATATAAAACACCCTCAAAAGCTCTAACTAGAATAGGGTTGCTGATACTTATATACATATAAACTCAAATACACAGATTTAAACAGCAAAGGGGCTCACCTGAGGCATGTCATTCCCTTGCTCTTCTGTAGTCCTAATGTGTTACTTTTGACCTACAAATGCCTGTTTTCAGAGGCTTGTAATTAAGCAAGCAAGGCATATATAAAGTTCAATGCATTGGTTTACAGTAAATACCACTTTTTAGAGCTTAGTCTCTATTTCTTCCTGGGGAAGAAAGTAATTAAAACAGTGTAAATTTTGAATTGTACTGTTAATACCTAGTTTCCAGTGAACTGTATTTTTAGCAGAGAACCATTCATAGAATCATAGAATCCTTTAGTTTGGAAGAGACCTTAAAGATCATCAAGTCCAACCATTGAGCCAATAGGGCTCTAAAGTCCTCTGCTAAAACAGTTCACAATCTGTCAGGGCTGGAAGGGACAACAAGGATCACCCAGTTCCAACCCCTCTGCCATGAGCATGGACACCATTGCTGACAAGCTGGCTTGGGAAGAGGGCTCCAGATAGGGTGGAGAGGAAGGGGCTGGAAAAATGTGAGGGCTTTGGTCTGTGTGAAAATTCATATCAGCCTCCAATATTGTCTACATTTTATATAATATTTATTTAGTGAATATGTTAGATGAGTCATAAGGTTTTAAACTATTCTTCACTAGAACTTTCATTTTACTAACAATTGACTGTGACTCTGCCAACACTGATTCATATGCTTTTCTTTGTGTGTGACAGCCAATGGGAGTACCCACAGTATAAGGAATAAAGCATGGGCATAAGTCTGTGCAGGATCAGGGCCACAGAGGTGGGTGATACTGGCTTCATACTTTTGACCCTAGCCAAAACATTCCTTTTTTTTTTTTTTTTTTTTTTTTAATACCTTTTGTTTCTTAATCTGTAAAGCAGTCATTGGCTGGTGACAGCTGTGAGAATTCTGAAATCCATCACGTATCATGGGGACTTTTTCTGATTTCTGTTGCCTTGTAATACACTTAGAGCAGCACATGGAAAGCAAATAGCCAGAATATTCTGTTTGTGAAAAGAAACAGAGTCATCCAGAGGAAGGAGACCCAAGAGAGCCAACCTCAGAGTCAAAGGAGAGGTCTCATTTTACTTCAGCAGCTCCTCCATGATTCTGTGAGCATTTTCCCACATACAGTCGTAGTTTTACCAGCTTTACATTGTTCCCCTGCAAAACTAGGAGGTCATGAGGCCTGTGTTCTGTCCCTATTTGGGAAGCCCTGTGATAAAGCTACAACTCGCTTATTTTTAAAGGGATTGAAATATTGTGGAGTCCTCAGATATTTTTCTCATACGCATGTCTGTGGCTCCAATTTGTTTTTCATCAAATAAACATGAGTTAACAGAGTTAGTTCTATTAGGTGTATTTGATTTAAAATAGTCAACTCTTTTAGCTGGTAGGGGGAAGGGAGAGCATTCACTGAGGTTTGTAATGTAAAAGAAATGTGTATTAGAAAGTGAAAAACAGACCCCATGTTGATGAAATGATTTAAAATAATTTCATTGGAAAAGTATGCTCTACAAAATTAACACTGTCTGTCTTCTATTCACAGATACACACACATTTGGAGCAGATAGAGGATTATCCTTCTGGATATGTTTGGATTCCCTTTATGGCAAGGAGAATAGTACCGGAACAGTAGACCTATCAGGGTAACTGGGCTGAGCTATAAGGCTTCCTACTGAAACTGCTGGAGAAGAGCTTCCCAGATCAGCAGATGAAACTTGGGAGATAGTAATTGCTCACCAGACTCCTGTGTCAGCTTTGTGCAGAATAACTTATACATTTCTTCAGCAGCACAATACCCTTGCTCCACCCCTGTGCTGCTTCTCACCTTGTAATCTATCTTTGTATACTCACAGCCTTGAGAGACTCCCTGTTTTCTGAGTTGTTGAGGAGGCTTTGCACGTGCTTTCTTATTCTATCTTTCCCGACTATGTGTGTTTACTGTACATGGAGCCCTCCATGGTGGCTGAAGGTGAGAATATGATTTATCCCCAAACCCCTGTATCAGCCATTCCTACATGCAGCCTAAGTTCAAGAGACACATAATATGCAGGCCTCTTCAGCCTGGTAAACAGAGGAAAGTAGTCATGAGTCATCAGAGCTATCTCCTAGATATCTGCTTAGGATCGGAGTCACCTGTCCAACTTTAGACATCTTTAGCTGTCTAAATCAGAGCTGATTATCCAGACTGCCTTTATAGTGCCACTCTAAGATCAGTATCTAAAACAATTGGGGTGAATTACCCCCTGGAGGCTCTTCTCTCTTTCCATTGACATGACTAGTGTTAGAGTAAGAAGCTCACTCTGAAATATTTAAGCTGAGGTGAGATAAATGAAACCTCTTCAGTAAGTGGTCTAAATACAACCCTTTCTTATTTCTATGGAATGCTTTACATGTATCTAAAGTAGGATGCTTTGCTCTGCTCTAGGAATGCCTTGTTCCTTTCTTGAATTAAAGTGCTGTTTTGTTCTGTCTTATTCAACATGATGAGTGCTCTGAGAACAAGTCTGTGTTTCTAGAAAAGACAAAAGCCACTGTGTAATGAAATAGTATGTACAGTATTACACTTTAACCAGCAACCATATTTTCATTCCCTGACTCATAAGCATCAGCAATGCAGAGAGCAGTGCAAGTTTGAATAATGTGTGCAAAATCGGTGAAAGAATAGAAGTGTGATCCTTGACAGACATTTCTCAGTGCCCTTGCTTGGTGACCAGTCAGAATGAGAAATCACCTCTCTTATTTAGAAACATGATTTCTAGAATTTTGCAAGTTGTAGGAGGATTGGAAGCTTTAAAAGCTCTGCAAGAGCCTGAGTATCGTCAGGTTCTTAACATGTCTGTGAGGGAGGATCATCTGCAGCCTTGAACACACTAAGTATAGACAAGAGGTACATAAACAGTCACAGATAACACCACTTCATATCAAGAGCTGCTGTCCAGCCCTACAAAGGAATTTGAACCACTACTAAGGATTTCTAAAATCTGCACTTGATTACTGCAGGACTTTAGATACTTTCTCCAATATTTATGATCTGCCACTACAAATCAGTGGTTTAAAGACACCTAAAAATAATGCTGCAAAAAATTCTCCAAGTATCCTAGATATAGAATTATTATTAAATTTGTTTCTGTTTTACAGATACATTTTTTGGCCCAAGTTATGCATTTCAACACTCTTCCTTTACAACAAGGGCTCTTCAGGGCTTCTTCTATATGTGCTGAAAGACACTTCTTTACCTGAGGCTACTCTGCTAACTTCTTTGAGCACAAAGTACCTCTGGATAACAACCACGTGAGGCACACTCAGAAGATTTGGCAGATTGTCTCAGGCATTTGGAGTTAACCAATAATAATGTCCCTGCTCTTAATCCTCCAGATTTCTTCTAAGTTCTGCTTCTATTTGTTCTTAGTGAAAAGCATGGCATTACCTTATTAGAGCAATTTGATTTTCATTATCTAAGTAGGCTGCTGAGCCAGCAAAAAGCAGCAATTTGGAAAGGATGGAAAAGACTGCAAGTCATGGATGAATGAGTGATAGGTGGAGAAATAAAAGAAGATAAAAGAGGGTATGCTGAGTGATTGAGAGAGCTTGGGAAAATAAGGTAAAGTCTGTGGTAATTAGTTAAGAAATATAGCTCTTTGTTTACATGAGTAAATGGGGAAACCTGCCTTTTTCCTGTCACATATAACCTGTGCTTAGATGGCCTAAATTCAGCCAGAAGCGTGCTGTAAAATTGTTCAGATTAGGCTATACTGAGATGACTACAAGAGCATGTCTAAGTCATTTGACCAGAAAAACTACCTCGCAAGAAATCGCCTACCACCAAGTTCCATTTCAAAATGAGATGTATTTCATCTTGCTACAAGAAGAGGCCTGGAAGGTGGATAAAATTGATCTGTTACTTATGAACCTTCATTTAGTTATGCATAAATGCTGCAGGCATTCCTTTGGAGATACAAGGTTTTAAGAGATGATGTACAAATTGGCATGGGCATGGAGCACAGCGCGCTCATGTTGGTATCTAATTAACTCCAATTTAAATAGTTTTCTATCCTGAATGTCTTTAACATTTAAAAATTATCATATATAATTTTCTATGTATAACCAAATACTGAAAGTAATGGGGCTACATGAACAGCAGTACATAAAATAAACCAAGGACCGTTCTCTGGCTCTGATGCCAGGTGGTGTGGCACAGCTTATGTCCATATTTACTCATCTTTCTTCTACTTCTTCCAGACAGGACAAGATGGCCACAAAAAAATTGCCATTTGACATGGACAACCCATGGGTCTGACCCCTAACTGCTGCCTTAACAGTGTCAGAAAGCCAGAACCAGATTGCGGAGCATGCTAAAATTTTGTGAGGTGGTCCTGTGTCAGTGCACCTCCTTAGTTTATTAATACAGATATATCCTGAAAGTCTTTTGATTGGCACTGCTGAACTACAAGTGGGTGAAAATGAGCCATCTACTGTGATGGATCTGTAATCTCTTGAGATTCCAGGAGCATATTGCTTACTGGTAAAAGGGACTTCCATCTTAATAGAGAAAAAGGAGTTCAAAAGCTGCCTTGGGCATTTTGCCAGCTGCATAGCAACATCTGGTTGGCATTCAGAGGCTTCAGGGGCAGCTAATCCTTCTCTAACTGGGATTAACATCCCTGTGTAAAATGTACTTTTGGTAAATCTGATGGAGCCACGATTTTGGCTGTCCAGAAAAGTGCAAGAAGAAGGGCCTGTGTGACTGTCATAGTGTTTCCGGTTTGTTCTCTGTGGCTTCAGTGCTTCACCTGATTAAACAAAGAAGTACCATAACTTTAGCAACCCTGCCATATGCTCATTAAATACTGTAGAGATGACTGTCCATCTCTTTTCTTACTCCAAAAAGACTTACTTTTTTCAGGTGAGAGCACTTACCAATGAGGGATGAAGTTATTTACAGAAATACTGGTCTGCTTTCTCTAGCATAGGTGAGGAAATTTACATTCAGTATAGTAAATCACAGTTGTGTTGTTTGTGGAATGGTTTTCATGAAGGAAAAGATTTCTTGGAAATAGGATTGTAGCAGAACTCCCCGATGAGCTCCTACAGAAAATTTTCTCTTATTTTCTATAGTTATGGGTGCAGACATTAAATGCCCTTGACTCAAACTACCTCTGCTGAGAGTGACTGACGTCTTAAAGACAACTGTGCTGCTAAATTCAACTGCTGGAAATGATGGGACAACGTAGAAGTTTGACAGTGCCTTACAAGTTCTGGAAAACCTTGTGCTTCAGGCAGATTGTCTTTGAAACTGGAGTACTGTGGCCTTGTGAGAATCATGGCAAGCCATAGCCCATCCTGTCCAGAGTGCAAGGAGAATGGTTTCCTGTGGCTCTGGAGCAACAGGCACTATGAAGACACAGAAAATTGCACACACACTACAGCTTGCCCCTGGGTGTCTTTATAAGAAACACATACAATTAAGTGCTTATTCAGTAACAGTATGTTCTGAACATGGGAAGCACTTGTATTTGGAAGCACAATTTCTTCTGCATCCCTTCCTTTAAAGTTGTATAGAAGAGAAGTTACTGGTATACTTCTGCATGTCATTGTCAGAGGCTGCTACATAACTGCTGGTGGAAATGGGTTTGGCTTTGCTGCGGAGGCAGTTCTGATCAGACCTCAGCTGAGTGTCTGCCCTGCTATGCTCAGATTTACAGATATCACCAAGACTACCATATCCAGGTGCAATATTTGCATACTTGCATGCAGTATTTACATATTCAAGTATAGTATCTACATGCTCTTTATTTTGCACGTTGAGACTTTTGACAGATAAAGGAAACACTTCAAACCGTGTCTTTATTTTTGTTTCCTATGTTTCAAATTTTCCAGAAAAATAAGTTGCTACATCCCCCTCTTTCATCCCTGAAAAGGAGCAGGAAAACGAGCGGCTTTCCTGCAGCAGCTGCTGCACCTGCTGTTTACAGTGAAGTTGGACCTCAGCAAGACTCCTTTTCTGGTCCACAACATTTCCTCTAGCACTCAAAGACGACACATCAAAGTGAAAGCTCTGGAGGAGCAAAACAATGTGACCTATTGTTCCAAGAAAACAAAATAAATCATTTTTAGGAAGGGAGTAAAAGCTCCTAACTGGGTTTTTAAAACATTAATACTGGGAAGAAGACTGCAAAGCAAAATGTAAATTTATGTGTGGTTGTGACGATGCTAGACACAATACAATTTCTAGAATTTCACTGCACTATCACTTGGTATGTTCTAACAATAGGTGCAATGCATACAATGCATGTCATGATTCTTCGTAGATACTTGTCAGCTCTGGATAAAAGGCAGCATTTCATTTGTTTCTCTTTCCAGTTTTGAGTTGTCCTTTAATTCTGAAATTCTTCAGTCTGATGAGGTTTGCACCCATTTGTATTTGTGGTGTTTCTTCTTTTGTTCTTCCTTCCTCTGTTGTTCGTTATTCTTATGATGGAAATACCTTGAGGTTCCCACTGAGGGCCCCATTGTGTTAGGCAATTATGCTGCACAAAGAGGTTATGATGTAAATAGAGAAACAAGTGTGGGGTAGAGGAAACAGAGACACAGACAGTGGACAGTCAGCTTGCCTGTGGTCTCCTGAAAGGTCAGAGTCAGAGGTAGTCAAAACCCACACTTGTGTTGTCCTGCTTGTAGATCCTGTTAAGTAATGGGGGAAGCCAAATGAAGATGCTATGTTGTATCACCCGGGTAAGAAGTATTAATTTTTTTCAAAAGCTTAAAATATAACTTGCTTTCCTGTAAGGAGGAGGTGTAGAAACATATACCTGAATGCCAACCAGGATTTCTTAAGAAATTATATGCAATCTGGACGATTGCCTGCTGTCATGAAATCATATTATCCAGAGGCACTTGGGTTGCCTCCCGTCTCAGCATAATCAAATTAGTTTTGACCTTGTGACCTAGATGCAGGTAATAAAAACTTCAGCTTTCTTCCAGTGTTATTGCTGCAGCTGCGCAGCTGTAGAATGGTGCATCTTACTTCCTGTGATCTCAGTTTGGAGTTCTGACCAGGAAAAAAGGCACAGAAATTGAAGGCTAGTCCCTACTTTCTGGATGCTGTTTAGGGAGCTCTACCATCAGAGAAAAGGAGAGAGAGAGCAGAAAAGTCTGTCTAAAACTAGAGCTTGTATACGAGTCTACTTGAAAGAGTCTGGAGTAGCAGATGCAGAACTGTGTATACTTCAGTACTAAGTAACTAAGATAAAAGCAAGAACAGTTGTTTTGCAAGAAATGGAAGTCCAGAACCTGGCTCAATTTCTCCCATTCTAATGAATGTAGAGTGGAAATTAAAGAAACCTACTGCAAATTTCATGAAGAAAATGGAACAATCCCACTGCCTTCATTTAATGACTTCCACACAAGAGACTCAGAGTTTATATGTTCTGCCTACAACGTTCACAGCACCTGGTCATGTCTTCATAACAGCTACAGGCTGAAAAGCTGTATTTTGTGTTGTAATTTTAATGCATTGAACTGAAACATTTTCAAAACAAATATTGAAGATAAAGGACTTTGGATTGGTCAAGAGATAAAATAACAATTTATAGGACTCAGTGTAGAGATAACTAGTGAACTTTGACGGCCATTGAGAGACAGGGATCAGAGAGCTCAACTCATTGCCTTCCCCCCACAGCCTTTACACATATGAAAACGTGAGCCAGGTGAAAGCCACCAATTCTTAGAGGTCAGATATATACAAGCCTACAGTGCACTATCTTGATAAAATACTCCAATAAAGAGCCCCCTGTTTCTGTTATTCTTCTGTATTTGATCACCTTGTGATTTTGAAACATCTTTCTCAGACTATGCCTTACTCTCAGCAAAGCCAGAAATTTCACCACCCTTTCCTCCATTAATGTGAAGAACCATTACCAAAGGTTTTAGGGCTACTTATACAGCTAGATCGAGTCTGTTAGCATTAAAAAACCAACCAACCAAACAACTATCTTTATTTAAAAAATTTAAAACTTCCTTCATAATGCAACATGCATTTCTGGAATTGGAGCACAATCCCTTGCAACCGATAGCATAAAACTAAAACTAAATTCTATCTGACCCTAGAATTGTTAGGTATATTTTATCACCTAGAAACTGTGGGAGGTTTTGAGGGTCTGCACAGAGACTTTTTGCTGTCTGTGTACAGTGTTAGTACAGACAGGTGAGTGCTATCTGTGGCTAATGCTCTATAACCAAACAGACCCAGTAAAGCTGCAAGACAGAAAAGATTTCTGAGGCACACAGTCACAGACAAATGTGTAAAACCCTTTGGTTTTCACTGAGGTTTAAGTACTGTTGTGCACTTTCTTCTAGTTTCTCTCCCCCTTCCATCTAAACTAAGACATAAGGATTATAGGCCTTTTCCTGCCTTTATAGACCAGACAAAAATACCAGGACTAGCCTACTCCAACACCTGAAAAAAAGTAATCTTTACCTGGGGATGCCTTAAAAGAAATCTAAACTAAGACAGATGAATTCTGGTGAATCCGGCTGAAGTGCTTTAAGGTATTACTGCCCTGCTGTCGTCTGCCGCTCTTGCAGCAGCTGCCCACGTCTTCAGACAGTCAGCAAAAGGGGATGAGGACCTGTGCCCTGGCTGGTCTATCACAGAGATGAGCTCTTTAATTGAGGGCATCTTTCTGGCAAAATCTTTTTGCTCTGCTGGATCCAACTGCCAGGCAGTGATGCCACCAGACAGACAGCCACATGCAGCTGGGGTACCAACTCTGCCAGCTCTTGGTCAGTCATAATTCTTCCTTGCTTCCTTCCTTTCTTTTTTACTTTTTTTCTTCCTTCCTGTTATTTTTTCTTCTTTTTTCTTTTTTGTTTCCCTTCCTTTATCTCTTGCATTCTCATTATCATTCTCTCTTTCTCTCCTTCTCTTTTCTAGCTCTATCACCTTTCTGTCTTTATATTTCTTTCTTTCTTTACTGCAATGCAAGAGTTAGGTCTCACTAGGCTATCCACCTCCATATAGTTCCACCAGCATCCTCCCAGACAATTAAGAATTTGTTCCCTCTCCCCCTCCCCCACAACCACTTTTTTTGTTTTGTTTTGTTGTTGTCAGCTGGCCTCTTGGATTAAGGTTTGCAGCTCTCTCTGGGCTCAGGAAGGCTTGGTAGCTTGGCAGGATTTCTTGCCAGATCACTGATCCTAATGTAAGTGCCAGAATCCTGCAGTTTGCATAATGCTAATTTGCTTTTCAGCCCAACTTGCCAACTCACATGCTGGTTAGCATATCAAGTAGCAGAAGGAATGCCATGTGCTCTACCCCAAGCGAGAAGGAGAGTAATTGGATAGATACCCACTACCTGAAATTGAAACTAATCTAACCAGCCCTGGGTATAAACCTTAATGCACTGTTGAGCTTCTGGTAAGAGGTTATTAGACTGAAACTGTTTCAAGCCAATTAGTTCCTTATTCTCAAAGCTCTGATTGTGGAGTTTTCACTGGCATAATAAGGTTACAAATACTGCCTCGTTACAGCAATATTCATTCACCTAGACCTAGATCCTGCCATCCTTACTCATTGTGAGTAAGGGTAGTAGAACTGGACCTTAATGCTTGTGTTAATGAAATGCTAGACATGTCAGGGTGGGGCGATACTGAGAGATATCACCACACCTGAGGGATGTTGTCAGTCATTGGGCTAAATGCCAAGTACTTTCAGTCGACTAGGTGTGGGGCTATCTCATTGTATTACCACACATTAAAGTATTGCAATACTGGTTCTTTCAAAACAAAACAAAACAAAACAAAGCTAGACTGCCTAGAGAAAAAAACACCACCTCTGTTTGCATTCTAAGCTGCACCCACACTGATGATAATATAACTGAGGCCAGGGAGGTGAGACTCTTCTCTGAGTTTACCTAGGTGTGTAGATACATAATCTAAACAAACTGTGCAGGCTCTCTTTCCAAAAAAATGGAGGGAAACAAGTACCTCCGAAGAAAGAGTGATCCTTTCTGAATGAAATGCCTGTTTTAGGCAAGGTGAGGTGGGCTGCACTCTGAAAGTGCTGGACTCTCTCCTTCAGCTGGAGGGCAGCCTGGGCAAGAGTCTTTGAACCAGATCATTTCAGTTAGCTGAAGTTCATGGAAGTGTACCTCAAAATTAGTGACAGAAATAGAGTTTAGTTGGTTTTCTGATTGCTTGCTTACTCACAGACAGGGAGTGTGGTCGCAACTCTTGTGCCAATTCACTGATGCAACCCTCACAACTCCTCAGGACAGGCACCATTTCTGTGAGGCGCACATCTTGACAGCTTCCAAACAGCAATGACTAATAAGGTTGCTGTGAAAAGTGGCTTTGATTTTCTCTGGTCAGCGGGAAAGCGAGTGCTCTGGCCCAACAAGCCATGCAGACACCCTCCTGGGAACACAGCTTGCTGATTTGTTCAATGGCCTCCTTCAACAGCTACTTGGTGAGCACCTTACTGCTGACATTGGCCGAACGCCCAGCAAGCAGCACCTCAACATGTGGGAAGGGCTTCAGAGGACTGTTGAGCACACAATCTCTAATCTAGGGGGTGTGGATATCAGGGAAATTGGGTTAGGAATATTTACAATAAAGGCTATGAAATAAGTTGGCCAAATAAGATGTAAGCAAGAATTAATGCCCAGATAATACTGTTTTTATTCCTTGAGTTTCTATGCTTGGGTGTGATTTTGTTAGGAAAGTGTAGAGGTGAAATTCTCCCGAGTTTGTGTCTCTACTTTGTCCTGTGAGATACCTTCCCTGTGACTGTCTCCATTTTAATAAAGCTCCAAATGTGTGGAGGGGCCAGGGCTGGAGGCATTAATTACTTCTCCATCAAAGTAATGGCTGTCTATGGAGAAACTGAAAAACATTCCCCATAAAGCATTAACTTTACAGAAAGACTCATTCTCTAGGAAAGGATCCCTTGATGAAGGGCAGTATCAAAAGATGTGATATGTCCTCTGGACAGACCCTTCTTGTTTCAGGCTGATTTGGCCTCATCACTTGGATTTGGCGTACGATAGGAAGATTAAAATTGTAATGTATGATGGACCAATAAAACAGTGTTATTCTGAAGAGATGTTCACCCACTTCGGTGGGTCTTTCTTAGGTCCTTTGAGGCCCAAGAAAAATGTCAAGATCTAGCCATTTTCTTCTGCATTAGCGATGTGCACTTGCTGTCTCAAGGGACAAGGCTGTTGAACACAAGCCAAAGGTGAGAGCTGCTTCTACTGTTGAGAACTTCAGTGGACGAATACCGCGATAGGAAACCATCCTTTCATAGGAATCACCCTCTTAAGTTGTTGCCCTCTTTTTCCTATTTAAGGCATGTGGTAGATGCGTATGAAAAATATATTTGATTTTCAGCATGATATAGTTTTAAATAATTCCAGAAGATGAGGCCCCAAAATTGCTGGCTTTCAAGCAATTGGCTTCATTGGTATGTCTGGATTTACTAGGCCTCCTCAGGTAGTACAGTAATGCATGTGCTTATAGGATTACATGATAGAGGAGTTAGATAACACAAAAAAAACCTGCCCAGCATCTGGGTCCCAGGGATGAACAGTCTTGCAGAAATTGTTCTAGTGCGGGAAAGTATGGGATTAATGATAAACTTTCAAAAATGTCTGTGGTTACTTATGTTTCTGGTGAATGTGATATTAATGGGGAAGGAAACCCCATTATGAACAGAAAATGATTTCTCAGGAATTGCTCTCAAAAGACACAGTCATAGTAAAGCTGCATTTCCTTTCTTCAAGCATGCATACATTTCTTCTTTTTAGAATCTCTGATTGTTCATCTGAAGAGGGTGGTGATTGCCTACCCCAGTGATTCAACACTCTGGGAATTTCCCAAAAGTGGTTTTAGTTGAGATATGGTTTATGCCAGCCTTTTCCAGGCTTAAAAAAAAATCCTTTTCTCCCTAAAATGGGCAAACTTTCTTGCTTCACTAATTTGAAGATAGAAAGGATGTTTGATTAACACTGATGACAGGCTGTAACTATCTGATGCATGTAAATATGATTCTATCAAAGAGCTAGAAAAGCTACTTTTATTCCCTACAGAAAATATTGCTTTGCTACTATATTTTATATACTTGTGGTAAATATATAGGGTATAATACTAGGTTACAATGTATTGTATTGTATCTTAACAGCTGGGAAAACTAATCAGTTTAACAGAGGCAGAATATAAACACAGCAAAGAAAATAACTCAAGCATAAAAACTAGTGAAAAGGAGAGTCAGTACAGTCAAAGAGGTGTGTGAGTGAATTGTGAATAACTAAGTCAGTCAGGCAAAACACTACAGTGTTGACTACTTTCTGTTGCCATCTTAAATACCTTCTTATATCCTATTCTCTTTCAGGTGTCCCCAAGCTATGTACTACTGTGATTACTAAATAGTAATTATTTTCCTTTTCTGTTTAACTATTGAAATAATTCTTCCCATGTGCCGTGTGTGTATGTTAAAACTCAAGCTAGATCTTGGAAGCAAAAAAGGGCTTTAAAACATTTGTCTTTTTTCTTTGATTTTTCAGGCTTGCTGGATGTTGTGTGTGTACGTGTATGTGCAAGTGTGTATGGATAGCCTCTGGTACAAATTAAAGTAGCCACACAGAAGGACACAAAAGGCTCTTAGCCAGGATGAAGGATCTGCCCCCATTGTTTCTTCGGCATATTGGATCCAACATCCTTTGATTCATAATCTATTTAATTGAAAAAAAAAATAATCTTACCAACCCGGAATTAAAACTATTTTGTCACTAGAAATTGAACGTGTAACAAACAAGAGAATGGGTGACTAGTGTATTATGATTACTTTTCAGCATATTATAAGCTTGACTCCTCCTGAACCCAACGGGAAAATTCCCAGTGATGTCAGTGATGCACAAATGGGTTTACAGTCCTTACTCAGGGAAGGTTCCCGTTGCAATCGGTAGGTGTGGACAAGGAAAGAAATCCCGTTGGAATGAAAAAAAAAAATTACTTTTCAGAGATTATCATCAGCATGAGCAATCTCAGTAAAGTCCTAATGACTGGTGTTACAAACTGTGTTTTATTAAGTTTCCTGTAAAACAATGTGCTTGGAGGGGGAGGGGAATGAAGCAGGGGGGTAATTGTCATTCCAGTGAATCAGCTACTCTGGGAATTTCCAAAAGGTGCGGTTAGCTTGGAAGACTGTGGTGCTCGCCACATTTTTCCTTCCTAAGGCTAATCTTTGTAATTCAAATTAATTTGCAACCATTTAATTTTGAATCTAGAGTTAATATAGTTGATTAAGCCCTATCATTCATAAATCCACTAAAGGCACAGGCAATGGCAAAGAGTATAAAAAAGTGTAGGTATTAAGTGAAATCCATTTATTACAAATTCTGAGATTTGCCAGAGAGTTCAACACTCCAAATTTATCCAGCACGAAAATGATGCTATCTAGATCACCAGTAGTAGATGAAGCCTGTACATCTGCAACATGAGGGTGTCACCAGGCAGCAAGGAACACACAGAAAAAGGGTTGATCAGATGAGTCCCTGAAATAGCCAGAGATTGCAGTGGGTTGTTCACCTCCCTAACAGGAAAGATTCATACAGAAAATGGCAGTATTTTTCTTTCTACTGTGAATGTCTAACTTTTTAGAAAGGAATTATCTTCAGAAGTGTAACAGAAGCAACGTTTTAACTATTAGCCATATTTATTTGACTAAGAAACTACTATTGTTAGCGTCCAAGAAACGTGGCAAATTCTTCCCAGCTGTATTATTGTATTGTAATAATTTTCCATTACAGAGGTGACTGTTGCTCCAAGCCAGAGTATGTAAAGTAGCCAAGACTTGACTCTCCAGGCTCTGCCATGCACAATGCTGAGCACCTCATGCATGATGCTGACGTCTCTCCATACTTATAGACTTCCCTGGGAGTTGAAGGCACTCAATATTGCCCGGGAGGAAGAGATCTGTGTGTGGCAGAAAATGTTAGCATATTAGGAAAGTAAATGGAGATGATTTAATGATGAGACTACTGCTTCTCATGCTGACCAGCATTGTTTCATTGTTTCCTTGTGTTCCCTCACCAGTCAGCATCTATCTTGTGCCTCATGGTGAGTGTGACTTGCAGGCTCTCTGGGGCAAGCACTGGCCTTTGGCGTGGTGGTTGTACAGAGCAGCAGCCAGGTGCCTCCATCACAGTAACCACAAGATCCTGCAATCACGCAACGGCTGCTTCCTTCCTTTGTGTGATTGCTCAGCCTGTTTACATCTGTCAAGGCTTTTATAAAAGCTGTGCCTGCTAGCAAGGGCTGTTTTGGGGCTGTTGGTTTTATTTGGGTTGTTGTTGGTTGGGTTTTCTTTTTTTTTTTTTCTTTTTTTTTAGATTGTTTTGAAGACTTTTCTTAGTTAAAAAGTGTTTGCCACCACAGTTAAGACATGGACTGGATTAAAGTTCAAAACCAGCTCACGTCAGCAAGTGGATGGAAATTGTTACCATCTGACAGCTGGTGGCCTGGAAGGAAAATGTAAAAGTCACTGCATGAAGGATTGGTTCAGGGCAGGGCCACAAGAAGTGGCATGGCTTTGTTTTATATCCTGGGAGTGCAGCTCTCTGTTCTGCTTGAGTTGTGCTTGGAGGAAGCGGGCAATGCAATGGAGACTAGTGAAACTCGCTGCACCTTTCGGGCTGCAGTGGACGGGCCTTAAAACATATTAAGCCTGTGCAGGAGAAGCTGTAGTTTGTGTCACTGATAATATATGGCAAGACAGTAGGGTGGCAGGCCTCGTTCAGATCACCAAGACTGCTCTGCTGCCTTTCAAACCATTAAGTCCTCCTCCCAGCCCTTGTCTCATCATCTTCAATCAGCAAACAACTGAATAAAAGAGGAAAAAATATTTTCTTTTCACCTCTGGCTGCTTTAATAATAGACCAGTTTTATTATTTAAGAATACCCTAGAATTGCTAACTGACAGAACGTCTCATACATAACATAAACATCTGTTAGACTTTATCACAGAGTGCATAGTACAGATAAGACAGACCAGGCAAAGGCTGCAGAATTTACTGGCCCATCTGAGATCAACCAGGAAATAAATCACATTAGAAATGGCAGTGGGATTGAAGGTTGTACATATGTGTCTTTTGGCCCCAGCCATACCAGCTAAGGAAATGACTGCTTTAAACCTTTGGTGTGCCAGCGGGTCATACCGCCATTCAGAGGAACCCCAACAGGCTAGAGAAATGGGGTGATGGGAAACTCATGAAGTTCAACAAGGGGAAGGGTGAAGTTCTGCACCTGAAGAGGAGTAACCCAGGTTGTTCCCATGCACCAGTACATGCTGGGAGCTGACCAGCTGGAATACAGCTTTGCAGAGCAGGACCTGGAGGTCCTGTCAGACACCAAGTTGTGCATGAGCTCGCAATGTCAAATTGCAGAAAAGATGGCAAACTCTGTCCTGGACTGGATTAGGAGAAGTGTTGCCAGCAAGTCAAGGGAGATGATGCTTCCCCTCCATTCAGCACTGCTGAGCCTACACCCACAGTACTGTCTCCAGTTCTGTGATCCTCAGTACAAAAGAGAGAAGGACATACTAAAGAGAGGCCAGTGGAGGGCCATTGGAATGGCTAATGGGATGGGATGGGTCAGGATGGGATGGAAGGGGTCAAATAAATCATTGCTTGTGGCTTCCTTACTGAAGAGGATGTGTTGAAATGTTCAAGAGTGAAGGCACAGGCAGGCTGCTTACGTAATCAAGCAAATTACATGAAGTTAGAAAGCACATTCACGTATTTCAGGAGGAAATATGTTTTCTCACAGGAAGAGAGATGAATGTGATAACTGAGAAAAACATGGTGAATGAACCACAAAATACTGTTCTTTGGAATCCAGATCACCTGCTAATGATGGAGTAAGAAATACCATAGATTATTGGATCTGGTAACTGGTACATAAGACCACTGTCTTATTGTTGTCCATGTTCTTCCCACAAGTGTCTACAGAGTACATGTTTACATAAGTCATATTTGCATAGAGAAAAGTAATATCTGATTTTTGTGTATACTCCACTCTTAAAGAGGTTTGCATTCTACATTGTTTACATCTTTTGGGATGCCCAGTATTTTAAGAGTCAGATCTCATAATCTTAATCCAAGTAGACATAGTATGTGAGGTTTTTCTAATTAGATGGGCAAAAACCTCTGACATGTCTCCCTTTGGTTTTTAAATAATACATTTGTAAGAAATACATGTTAACTTACTCTTGCTTGTGCTACCGTACCTTCCATAAAACCCAATGTGTTGTTTCCAGATTTGTGTCAGTGTCATTCAGTAATTCTAGACAGGAAAAGCAGGTTTGTGATCCAAAAAAAAAGAAGACAAGACAGGACTTGTAACAGAATTCAAAAACGAAAGCACATGATTTCTTCTCTTTGTATGACTGACTCTGTGCCGACTGAAGGTTACCGCTACCTGTAAAGCAGTGTTTTCATTCTGTTTCCTAATAGGAAAAAAAAAAATTAAAAAGTCAATATTAAGCTTAATCTTAATAATTACTTTTGTCTCCTGAAAGGCTGGAAAATGGGTTGAAAAACAATTATTTTTTTTTTTTTAATCTTGGACAGATATAAAATATCCCAGACATGGAAAAGGGGTCTTTCCCACTGCTGTGCTTTGTTGATACATAAAACAGGATCCAGCATCTTTAAACAGTCATAAATACAACAAGAATGAGATTTAAAAATAAGGAAATATTTGAATGTGACCCGCTAGGTATGTTTGCAATACTGAGGGGTAGTAAACATAGAATTTTCTTGGTCTTGTTAGTCTTATATGTACTATAGTAGAGCCCGGGGTAGTGATGCTATGGCAGTGGATGCAGAGCAGTGCCTGTGAGTATATAACAATTACCTTTCATGACATTCTAAAATAATACTGCAGGGTTCATGTCTGCCAAGGCTCTGAGGTGAGCCAGAGTGTAAGGCCACAATCTTTTTGAAAACATGGCCTAGGTAAGAGAAGAAAAAAAAAAATGTTGCCATCCCTCCTCTTTTACCCAGTAGCTCATTGCTGAGTATAGTCTCTCAGGAAGAATGATTTAGGTGGTGAAGTCTCGTCTATCTGAAGGCCTAAATCCACACCAGTTACCATTTGAACAGCCCTAAAACTGACAATACTGGGACCGGGGCAGGGAGGGTGATGGAGAAGTCTGACATTTCATTTTATGTAAGCTGTTCCTTGAAGTATGCATTCGTTGAGCAAGCAGTGACTAAAGCACGTCTCCATTACCCAATGCACTCACATGCAAATGAATGCCCTTAGCTTCATTCTTTGTTCCATTGACCTCTTTATTGTTGTATATGGGGTGAGGAGCAGAACAGTCATAGAGGCCTCCTTCCAATACCAAATGTCCCATCTCCAGGCGAGGGAATCACACTTACATGTTTGTTTTCTCTCCTTTTCTCTCCCTTTCATAGATGCAAAGTATGGGAAAGGTTGAAGACTTCCGGTAAAGATAGCAAAGCCCAGAGACACCAACATCTGGGAACAGTTGTGGGAGGTCACCTGCTTGATTTTCCTTGGGAGATTGACTTTAACCTCTTACACCATTGCTCACTTATGACTAGACATAGTTGGGGGAAGGCATAACCTTTCTTCTGTTAGCCACATTTTGTGTGTTGGGTGATATTTCAGGTATTTCCTAAGAGCCTGATGGGGCGAGGATTTCAGAAGATACTCTTGACTATCAATACCAAGGAAGCATTACAGAAAAAAGATCAGGGCTGACACTGCTGAGTGCATAGACATCTGGAGGAATTAATTGCTGAAGACCTAGGGATTCAGAAGGCCTTCAGGATTAGGCAATGGCTTACCAAGGGTGTTGGAGGTTGGTAATTTTAGACTCAGGTGTTTAAAGCTAAAGTTGCATATAGAAATGACCCTTCTCTTGTGGATTTAGCCTTCAGCTCTTCAGATTGGTTCAAAAGCCTCACCCCATGCATTCATGTTGCTGAGACTTATTTTCTTGTTTATTTCTGTTTTTAAAAAGGGGATGTGAAATATGCATACAGAATGATAATAATAATTTTTTTTTGGGTTTTAAAAAAGTGACTAAGACAATTTCACAAATGATGAAGAAAAAAATAACAGTGTCACTAATGTTATTAATTACAGTGAATGCCACAGGAGGATCCCCCGTGCAGAGTTCATTTTCTTTTGTTGCTAAATGAGTCTCAATGCTAGTCATCGTTAAACTGTGGGAATCGACATGGACTGTTGGCAAAACAGACAGTCTGCACTTTCTGCATAGGAGTGTTGACCCTTTGTATAAGCCCTTGACATCACCTGATTTTGCTCTATTCTGCCTTTTGAGAACTGCAGAAGTTGTTAGTTCGCTGTTCAAAGAGCTTTCAATATATGCAACTGTAAGGGGCTGTAGAAGTGCAAACAAGGATGTTGCTATTGTTGTCACAGAGGTGGTAAATGTTAACCACAGAAGAAATTAATATTTTAATTCTTCTTTGGAAGCAATTTGCCTTACTCTTTCAAAGAAAACCTCATCTTTTCTAAGTATTTCTATTATTTCTGGTCAGGCTAGAAATTCTTTAACAAAGAACACTGTGTTCACTTCATAAAGCCAAAAGACCAGTCACTTTAAGGGGCATTTTCTAATGTCCTTGACTATACAGTGGAGACAAGAGACACCCTTCAGCAAAGCCACAATCCTCTCCCTACACATTTGTCTTTACTAGTCACTTCCACAGGCAGTGGTCTCAGAGGAAGAGGGGTGTACATGCAAGGTCTGTGTACAAGCTCATGTCAAACACCAGCACCAGCACTGGAACCTCCAAGCAAATACAACTGCTATCTGGGCACCCAGAGGGAGTCCTGGAAACAAGCAGGCACTAAAAATGTCAGTGCATCAGTAATACAGTACTGTGTGTTTCATGGAGCTCTGTTAAGACCTGCTACTAGCACAGGGCCATCGTTCCGCTCTTTGCTTCCTCCCTAAGTACTTGCATTTCCTAATAACTTCTCTGGGACTTTCTCTTTGAAGGCAATTATAGATAGATTAACTAGGAATTTATCCACTGTAATGTTCCTAGTATTTATTTAACCTAATAGTTTCATTATAAATACTGAAACCTGTTATTTGGGCTCTAAGCTTGAGCATGACTTCATGTGTCAGCAGACAGCTCCTCTGCCTCCTTCTTTCTTCTGTCCTCAACACAGTCCTTACACTATAGCTTTACTCTTGCTACTCTTCTCTGGATCTTTTTCCAATTAGTCTGCACATACTTCATTCAAATATGGTGTCCAGAACAGAATCTAATGCCTGATATTAAGCTAGCCTACTGTATGATCTAGATAGTACTGAATGTCGGACTTAATGCTGAGTTTTGCTTTTGCAACAGGTTATGGGAAACACTCAGAAATGTGGTAATAAGACAAAAATAAGGGTAGAAATAGAGTGCTCTCCAGCTCCCACCTGCTTTGTAACTGACTAGTCAAGATAGGAAAAATCAAGACGTCTCAGACTTATTTGATTTCCATGCCAAGTGAAGGGCATTAGTGTTAGTGTTCTGCACAGCTCAGGAATCCATTAACTGCTAAATTGATCAGTCCCTCGGTTCATGTCTCTGCCCTCATGAGCCAGAGGGGTGAAAATTAATTGGGATAAGCTCAACATTTGATCCTACATTGATAGTGATGCTCAAATCACAGACAGAGTTTACAGGGCTCAGAGTCAGGATGAAAACATTTTCCCCAGTGTAAAGTTTGTCTAGGTGTATTTGTGAGCTTAGAGAAGACAGAAGAGCAGTCAAGTCTTCACTGCAGCATCAGTGACTGGCCACTGGCAGTAACTGGGGTAGCAGGTGGCCATGGCTGGCTGATATTTCTCACTGTTTGGAGATAGGGAGGGATTTTTTCTCCTTCTTCAAAGAGGAAGGGGTTGATAGGTTTTTCATCTTCCTTCTTAGTGTGTGGCACAGACTGCTTATTAGGATCATGAGGGTCTCTGGACATTGGTGACATCTCAGTCTTTCTTGTCCTCTGGCTGATGTGTGCAGTCCTTCAGGGAAGAGAATCCTTCAAGAAATCATTTTGCTCAGCATAGACCCACACCTATTACAGAGGTACGTAACAACTCTAGTACAGAGAGTGAGGAGAGGATTTCACCAGTCCTCTGGGCTCTAGTGAAAAGTAAAGGCACAGTATGGTGTAACGTTTTGCACTCTACGCTGTCTTACTCGCTTCTAGACCTCTTTAACGAAGGCCTCCTGAATCGTCACAGGAGCATGTGGGAAAAATAAGAAATTATTAAAGGTAGGTATGCTTAGGGAGGGTACCAAACATGATTGGGAAATCTAGGACTTTGCTGAATGTATTTTTATATACAAAAAGAGGAGCTGTATTTTTTAACCTTTGGACTTAACTTAATTAGTATGCACTGAATGGACACAATTGTATGCTCACAGTATAAAACCCAAATCACGGCTTTAGTACTAGACAAATGACCAAAAGAAAGAAGAGACATGCCATTACCAAGCTTCCAAGTTGTAGCAATGTTTGAGTTTCATTCATGTGTTTGTTGTTGCCTTGTCTTGATCATCTCCTTTAATAGAAAGAACTGCAAGAGGAGGAAATATACTCCAAAAGTACTGTGAGTAGCTGTTTGTGGTTATCTCACTTCATCATCCTCGGCTCAAAAAGTCACTCAGAGGATCTGAAAGAAACTTAATTATAAAACACAGAGACTCTTGACCACACAGCTGGAGCAGCTGACTCATATAACCTGAGAGCTACCCTACCTTGGCTCACCAGTGAGTTTCTGTCCTCTCCTGCTGCCAATGGCATTCCCATCCCAGCTGAGAGGACAAAATCAGACACAGAGATGTATTGCTAATGCAGAGAAGCCCATCTGGTTGGGATCAGGTTTCAAGTACAGAGCAACCTGTCCCTGTCTTTAGGGTGCATGCCTGGTTATAATGGCTACACCATTGTTCTGCCAAGCTGTGAAACCACAGCTTTTCTATGCTCTGAAGAATCAAGTATAGGAGGAATATAATAACAGAAACTGTGTCTTGGTGTTGCTTTTGCTCCTCAGACAGTGAAATGAGTATCCAAAGATCCAAGAAAGAATGGATCCAATGATCTATCCAGAACAAAGGGTGTTACTGGCATTGTGATCTTTTTCTGATTGTACCACAAGCACCAACCATCGAGTGATTTCCACTCCTGCCCATATCAAGTTGGTGACATATGCTCTGTCTGCTGTGAGGAAATCTCTTGCTTTCCCTCTAGTCCTGCAGCAACCCAGCATGTAGGAGTGGTGATGAAATTACCACTTTGATACTGCTGCAACATTCTTCCTTAGGGCAGGTGTATATTGTACACTAGGAAAACGTGTCTGCAAAGTTGCTCTGGAAGTGGGACTGGTAAGAGATTTCCAGAGGCTGGTAGGGGAAGAGAGGCAGAATACTGTCAGGACATGCCGATGCCTCCATCCAGCCGGTGCCTGGGAGGTGGCATGGCTCTGGCCTCCCAAGCCTTTTACAGCCTATCAAGGGCTACGACAACATCTTTGTCTTCTCCCTTGCTGTGTCTGTAGGCCAACAGTCACAGTGTCCCACACAAAGCCCACCTTCCCTTCCCGAGCTGCCAAACATCTCCCTGTGCCCTGGCAGCTGGTCTCGTGGTAACTTTGCTTCAGGGGGGCTGCCCAGCTCCCTGCTCCCTGAGACTCACCGGTGGCCTGGCCACAGTCAGCTCTTTTACATTGTTTTCCTTTCCACCAAATATTTCTGCCATGAGCATTAGTGTAACATTAACAAAATTTCTATTTCCATTCAGTTCTGTGTTGTGAACTGCATTTCTCTGGTAGGTATTTGTTTTTGCAATCATAGTGATGCAACACATTTACTGGTTGTAGCAGTTACAGGAATTCTAAATAAATAACTGTCTTTGTTTAATTTCAGTAAATCGGGACATTTCACTAGCATCATAATAATAGGGATTTGGGGAATACTATGTGTCTGTGAAATAATTCTTGAAGCAATTTATTCTTGCATCAGCACAAAACCCCCTTCAATTTGGGCTATTCCCCGAAGATAAGGGACTAGTTTTTTAAACTAGAGGATTTTTTTTTTTCCCGGGTTTTGCTCTGGGTTTTGCATCTGTTTTGTTTTCGCAGCTTTGGTGTGTGAAAATGTGTAATTGCAGTTTTCCTCTAAGTGGAAAGTAAGTAGTATTGTTTGCAATAAGCCTTCCTAACCACCAGGTTAGTTTCCATCTCTGAAAGGTACCAGTACTGCTGGTGTGATCAGTATCACCTTATTAGTCCGGAGAAAAACATACAGATGTTGCATATAGTGCAAGTGAACCTGGTTTGGGTAATATTGTCATCCTGGCTTCCCTTTTGAGTTTTCTTTTTATGTGCTTCTAGACAGTAGGCTGACACTGCCCAGATTTTTACTTTGTTAACCCTTCCCAGCTGAATGAGAATGAATACATATAACTGAGAGGTAAATTTAGGAGAATATGAAGAGGGCTATAAACTGGTGAAAACATAGGCAATGTTTGCCCAGTGTTTTCTCTTTGAAAAACATTACCCTCTTAATTTGAGATTCTTGCTGTGGTGGTAAGAAGGATATTGATTTTATCCCATCATTTGGTGCCGTCTTTTTTCATTTAAAAAAAAAAAATATTTAAAAAGTAATTTTGAATTACATTGACAATGTAGAAAAGCTATGCAGTTGTGAAATATTGTTTGGCAATGCTGACCGTTTTCAGAGATTGAGGGACTTCATTGATTTCATACATCTGAAATCCAAGGATTAGTTTCTGAGAAATTATTTCCCCACCGCTCCCACTTTGATGGAAGGGATCTATTGTTTTGGGGGCATGTCTGAACACATGGGATGCCTGTTTCTGGGAGAACTCTATCATTCAAATGAGATTATATGAAAGGCAGAGTGTGTAAACTACAGCTGTGGAGAAGCAGATTGAAGCTAATGGATCCACATTTTGCCAGGACTCATCTGGATAACAACTTTGTGTTGAGCTGCTGCAAACATCAATAACAACAAACTCCTTTCCATGTATCCTTGATTTGGAATGTTTCTTGAATTTGCCTAGGAAATTTGTGCCCCAAACTCTTCTCAAAAGCAACTAAATGAATTACGTAATATTTGTCAGGACAATTATGATTCGTAATGGTACAGAATATGGGCTTTATTATGCTGCTTTTATGTATGGGTATCTACCAGTGAAATCTGTCAGGATTTTTCTGTGAGAAAAGTCCTCAGGACCCTGACTAAAAAGTTGCATGTTTTAGAGTAGCAAATGGTGCGTATTAATAGGAAAATTCAATTTGTTTTGCTCTTCATCCTTCAATAACATGTGAAGAAAACAACGTGGTCTAAACCTAAGTACAGTATTAACGCAGGCCAGCAACCCGCTATTGCGCCACACACAAAATTCCCATTGAGGTCAGTGGAAGTGCCCTGAGCAGAGTGTCTCTGGGCTGAACCCGCTTTTGTGTGCGTGTATATGTGCGTACATGTGTCTATGTGTGTGTGTGTGCGCGTGCGTTGAGCAACAATTTTCCACACTAGGAAAAAAACCCAAAAAACCTTTGTTGTCATGCTATCTTACAAGGAAGCTAGTTTCACCCACACAGAGTTGAAAGCACATACCACTCTGTTACAGCACATAAACACTGTTATCACGCTAGTTGCAGAAAGAGCACTGTCACTGGGACATTTTATAGGCATGAGCTTTTATACTATTCAGCAAGCTATTGAAAATTAAAATGTAATTAGTGTAGCAAAACAATAGTTTGCATCTTTTAATTACTGCTCCATTTTTTTGACAGAATGTTTTAATTATTGTTTTTTCTTCTGTTCTGTTTTTATTGATTTGGTGCCAGTTCAATTGTGTTACCAAGACCTCCCAGTACTGAATGAATTTACCTCAGGGGATTCTGCCTTCTTCATTGTTTTAAAATAAACCAGATCTCCAACTACCTACAAAACAAAATTAGAAGTGGAGGAGAAGAGAAAGAAAGGCAGAAAGAATGGGAGAAAGAGGGGCAGGAAAGGAAGGGGGGCAGGAGGGAGGGTAGAAGGAAGGGGATAAAAAGAGCAAAAGTGAAAAAGAAAGGAAAGAAGAGAGAACGAGAGAGAAAAAAGAAAGAGAGAGAAAAAAGAGAGAAAGAGAGGAAGGAAGGAAGGAAGGAAGGAAGGAAGGAAGGAAGGAAGGCAGGCAGGCAGGAAGGAAGGGAAAAGGAGAAAAATATTTGTTATTACATGTCTGATTTTTTACTCATGTGTACATTAGCATAAAACTATTATTTAGCTATAGTATCAGATTTTTTTTCAAATATTATAGTTTAAGATGTCCTGATTTTTTGAAAAGTAGTCAGAAAACTCAACTGACAAAGAAATTACATTTATCAAAATTTTAACATTAAAATCACAGTAGAAAACACCGTAAAACCGCCCACACTGATAATTTTTCAGTATAGTCCCTTGGGGAAGAAAACACACATCCTGAGAGGTTAGGTTATGGTAGTACTGTCATTCTCTGTGGGTGTGCATGCACTCAATTTATTGCAGCCTTTCAGCTGTCAGAAAAGTGCAAAGTAAGTGGGAAATGACACAGAGCACTGATTTAGAACACTTTCATCTCTATATGGTCTGTTTTCGTTACTGATCAAGAGAGAGGAAAGTAGTGGTTAGGCGCTATCTGTACTACAAAGCAAAAGCTGTGGAGGCTATGCAGCACATGGTCCTTTGAATGATTGTATACCTCTAACTAGAAACAAACAAACACACAGAGCACTGTATTTATTTGAGAGACTTTAATAGGTCCTTTGCAGCCATTTTGTATGTAACAGGAAGCAAACCATTCCAATTTCTAGTGTGCTTTATCCTGAAGTGTTTTCACCCAAAGATTTAGTCACAATGCATTTTGTCTTACTTTCTACTTACTACCTATTTGTTAAAATGTAACAAGTCTTACTCGCTTCTTGCATATTTGAATCTTTATGAGGCAAGGCCTTATTTATTTCCTATGCTGTTATTTGATTACTTAATAAGCAGCTCACAGAGGCAAATAACAAGAAACCAAAACCCAACAAGACCAACACTGCATTTTCAATAGCAAAATCCCTTGGGAGCCAGACTCTGGGATTTTCATAGCAGAAAAATGTGTTCATACCACTCAGAGGCATTCGCAGTGGCTGGGAGGGACTTGAGGTGGTAGACATAAGCCCAAACAAGGAGGAACCAGTGGAGAAACTGATGAAGTCAGGAGTAATGCTGTACCTTTCCTGTGGATTCATAGTTTTGAGTTCCCCCTTTCATGACATAACTTGTTGCCTTTGTTCAGAGAGGATGGCCTCCAGTTCCTTCTCTCCAAGTAAGCAAAGAAGGTCCACTTTGCAAATTCTTGTCTTTCAGGGAAAGAAGGGCAGGAAGGAAGGGGCTGCTCTGTGGCCACAGAAGGTGGCTACTGCTCTTTTGTTGCTTCTCATCTGTATTACAGCTGGATGCTCAGGCAGGGACATGATCAGATCATGGCATGTTCCTGTGCTCTACTTCCTCTGCCATTCAGCCAGAGAATTATCAGCTCTACAGGACAGATAAGATGGCATCAGTCTATGACCCATGGCAACAGAATAGGGTGCTCCCATTGTTGATTCTCCCATTTTTGACAGCCACAGTGAAAAGGACACAACAAAGTCCTAACGCACTCCTCTACTTCATCTACCTCTCGGCTGGGAACTGAAACAGCTTTCTGCAAGGACATTGTCCTAAACGTGAGGAAACACACAGCCCCAGTGTGTATTCTGTCGTGATCTTACAGAGAAGGTCCCCACACCTGTGGACAAAGGGAGCTCCACATCACCCACTTTGTGTGAAAACTCTCTGTGCAGCCTCCTTACAGAAATGGGAGGGAAAACTGGAATATACTTTGCCAAGAAGACAAATCCTAAATTTCATTAACATTGTTTGTAACAAATAAACTTCATCAGCATTAAACATACGTATTGAGAATCCCTATGAACAACATACTAGCACTAAAATTTTAGCCTTAGGTCTTTCCTGCTG
>NW_008631741.1:134879-150546 GCF_000691845.1 Merops nubicus
TTCCCAGAGTATATAAACAAAATTTATTAATGTCCATTGTTCAAACCTGAGGACATATTTACACTTCTCATTGTCCTATGTATAAAACAATAAAGTATAAACTTAGAGGCTGCTTTTACACATACATCTAGAGTGTATGTTTCTGAAGAACTCCCTACACTTCACTCTAGACTTTGTAATATAGAGGCCTACATCTGAGGCCAAGTTCCCTTTATAGTTAGCGGAAAGAAATACTCACAGGAGATGATTCATCTGACCTATTTTAGATATCTGCATGAGGAGAAGATCAGTCATGCTCTACAAGTACCTATTTCCACTTCATTGTCTGTGGAGAACTTGCTGCACTGCAAACGTACCAAGCTGGATGAAAAGAATCTTCCTCTTAAAGTAAAGGCAATTATTCTGAGAAATCCCATGCTATTATCTGTCTTTGCTCCCTAAAAACACCATGAACTTTATAGTCACTATGAAGCTCAAAAGCTGTAGATGAACACCTGAATAGGAGCATCCCTGGATTTCTACTAATGCCTGGCCCGCATCTCCCCCAAGGGTTTGAGATACAAATGCTGTGGGTGTGGAGCTCCTGCTTTTACAGTGCAGGAAGACAGAGCAGCTCCTCCTTTGCTGGCATAGCCTTAGAGCTCAGCCACATGGATCTGTACAGCTTCTGGATCTATGTATCACCCCTCCACAGGCCATGAGTTTTTACTGATAAGCTGGTTTCCTTTACCCCTTCAATTCACAGCTCCAGGGATTGTGGGTCTGTGTATGCTGCTTATGCAACCCGACTATGCAGAGCCCTTGCAGTTTGCATCCCTTGTCTCAGTCCACTGGGACCATGAACTCCCTCGGGAGCCAGAACACATACTATTGTCATGAGGTGCTTCTGAAGAGTATGAATTTTGTACACATACAGTCCCTGCACCAAATGGTTTATGTGCTAAGAAGTCAGAGAAGGTGGAATAAAAGAAATCACAACATGCCCACGTTTTGATATTAATTTGTGGGTGTGAGGAGGGTGAAACCAGAGTGAAGGAGGGAAGAAAAAAGAAAGAATCGTGATTAGAAATAATCTATTTGGTGTCATTTTTTCATACAAGACCCACCCATACGCAGCAGAATAAAAGCAAGTGTTCACCAATATTAAGCCTCACAATACCGTGTTTGTTTTCCTATCATTAGCAGGACAGCCTAAGTGTCTCACTCCAACAAACTGTGGTGTTTCTGGCTGGAGGTTTGCTCAGCCAGCTCAGATCAGCTCTGATGTTTATTTCCCTGCACACTGTTGTGAAATTGTTATGCTGTGAACAGAGGTGCTGGAGAAACTGTGAGACATTAATCTGCCCAATATTATTGTCATAAGTAGGCCTCGACCCTGTGATCTGCTCAAGATGGGCAGACTCCTGTGCTGGAGCAAAACATGATGCAGGCTGGAGGTCTTACACAAGTGGCACAGCAAGGATGAGCTTACATTTCCGATTACGATTTCACAAATGTTTGTTTTGTTCTCTTTCCCAGCTATGTTTGGCAATCCATGGACCAGCACACCAGGACTCCATCTAGATGGTGTGATAGTGGCCAGGCTTCTTTTTTTTTTGAGAAATGGAAGCCATGGTGTAGGATACTCCATCTTCCTCAGAAGCTTCAGCATAGGCGTCTTTCCTATCAAGAACGTTAGTCTGACAGCACCCCTTGCCTTGCCGGCAGCAGGTAAGACTCTACTTGCTTAGGAAGGATGGCCATTGTATTGTTTTTCTTCCTCTATCCTGCACAGTGTTCCTAGGGTAAGTTGTGTTAGAAGCATCTCAGGACAGTAAAACTTGAAGTAAATGCCTCCTGCAAATTGAGGGAAAGAGCTGCAGCTCTGTAGTGATTGTTTTAGGCTATGTGCTGACTCAAGAAATCATATCTACATCATTGGCTGTTCTCGTCTCCAAAGTGTTTTATTGAGAAGTAAAAGGTAGAAAACCATTCAGAGACAAGTCTGGTTCTGAATTAATTGGATGGTTCCAAAGCTGGAGCCATGAACAAGAACAACTTGCTTAAATTCAGCCTCAGTTTCCTCTTCACATGAGATCAATCATATCCTTGCTGTATTACAATAAACCTTACATGTCTTCATGGATGTATGTCTGAAGCCTCCTGCATCTTCCCCTCTACCCCCATCTATTTCTATGCCTCTGGTCCTTCATATTTTCTACAGAGGTAGTGCCTGATGTTAGGAAAACACTGGAATAAACTAAAATGGGGTTTGTATAATGTATAATGCTTATTCTTGTCATGTCTGTTTTTAACTTTTCCAAGTTTATGAAGGCCAGACCAGGATTAAAAGACTTAGCTTCACATACCTAAAGGCAGCACAAAACTTTCCTCTCAAATTAACTGGAAACTGCTCTTTGGATATCATAAACACAAAAATATGTTTTAAAATGTGAATCATCTATGGACACCTCAGTTGAGGAGAAGCAACCTGATAGCCGCACAGGCAGCTCTCAAGCTTCACTTATTTTATTGGAAACACAGAAGATAAACTCCCACCAGGCAAAGCTGCCTTCTTTTGGACAAACAAACAGCCTGTCTTTTTTTGCATTCTCCTTATATTTATTATTTGGACTCTGTCATGGCATTCAAATAGATATTAAATACTTGGAGTCAATAGTAAGGACACAAAAAAACAAACAAACAAACAAACAAACCAGTTTTGCACAAAAAACAAGTAACTTCCAGAACTGAACAGTGTTGTGGAAAGAAATCAGAAATTCTGATGTGCGCAGTCATTTAAAATGAAAGAACACATTACTGCATTGTATTAGCAAGTGAAGAGTCCTGGATGCACAAGTGGTGGTTCCTCTGCTCACTACCAAGCTATCTCACAGCTCTTCCACAGATATCTTACTCCAAGGACAATACTGTGGTGTCTTGTAAGTGTTCCCATGACTCTCAGTGCTGTAGACTACGAGGAAACTACCCATGAGGAACTGAGACCCCCAAGTCTGGAGTCAAGAGGCTACTCAAGGTGCAACCCAGACCCTCAGGCACCCAACACAAGGCAGGCAAGGGTGTGTTGCAGTGAGTTTGAAGCCAACCTGCACAGCAAACAGGGAGCACCCAAGAGCTGCTTGGTAGGAAACACCTGGGCACAGAGTGAGTCTGTACTCCACCCTTGTGCTATCCTGCAGAAGATGGGCTCCAAGCCGCCACAGAAATGTGCCACAGAAACATGTGAAATCTGCCTTAAAGCATAAGTCCTGAGCTGTCAAAATTCTTAAAAGTGTGTTCTCTGGTGACTGGCTTTAGGGCAGATGAATGGCCTGGGCACAGCAAGAAACCATCCCAAACAGCTGAATAGCCTTCCTGTGCCTTGCAGCACCCCTGTGCCACTGGGTGCTCAAGGGGTCCCAGGAGGATGGAGCCTGCTGAGAAGCTCAGTTTTTCCACGTATTTGCATGTGGCAGTCATTTAAAACTTTGATTGAAACAATCAGCTTGTCCAGGGCTGAGCTGTGATCCTCTGCCTTTACAAACTCCCTGGTACTTCAAAGGGATGGCTGACATGAGTCAGTTGCTTGTGGGCTCAAAATCTTAAAAGAGCTGGTTACTCCTTCTTTTAAATTATTTTCCCTTTTCTTCTCTCACGTGGAGAAGGCAGAAACCGAGGAGGGAGCCCAGCACAGGAGGCAGGGAGGGGAGACGCGGTGTTACCAGGCAAGTGATGCAGTAGCCATTTCCCACCAGTGGTAGCCTAGCCTGCACACCTCTCCAGCTGCTCCCAGAAGGTGCTCAGCACAGAGTCGCTCCTTATAGTGACCTGAGACCAGAGGGACAGGGCAGGCAGCCCACAGAGCCCGCTTCCCCTGAGCCCCCTCTGCGTGGCACGCCAGAGCTAAAACGCTGGCTACCCAATGGGATGTTTCACCATCACTAATCCTTACAGAGTGCCTGAACCTCAGCCTATGCAGGCATCACCTCTGTATTTCCATCAAATTAGCCTGAGCACATAATATCATGTTTATGCTGTTTTATTCCTGGCTGTGAGAGCACAAATAATGCCAAGTCTGGAGCAAGGCCTGCCGATAAAAAGTTGAGTTGTTAAAAAATGTTACCACTCTTAGGCTGGAGCAAGGCTGTATTTACTGTACAGCTGAACTGCAGCCTCAGCCTAACCTTGTGAACCCAAGCTGCCTCCTCACTCAGCAGGGAGAAACACACATCTCTGGAAAGCTCTCCTCATCCTAAGAAGCATTTCTGAGAAAGGGGACCCGAACTGTCTCCTGAAGGTGCTGCTATTTATGAAAAAGCTCCAGGTGATTAGGTTAGTCTGGCACAACCAACTTTCAGACAGCTGAAGCTGACTGAGGTGGGGTCCCCTGGAATGCTAAACAAATGTGTTATACTGCAGGCTTTATACCTCGCTCAATGGGTTTATTTTTTGTTGTTACCGGCTTCTTGGATGACCGTTGAAGACAAATATCAAAACTGAACACATCAGCATGCAATGCCCGTTTCTGATGAGGAAAATGGGTTTTGTTAACTTTAAGTGATCTATTTGGATTCATTTTTAGTCTTCCATTACTGGTGGGATTTTTAGATTGTTTCTGAAGCGAGCAATGAAGAAAGCAGTCCTTGTCCCATATTCGTTGTAGGAGCAGTTGGCATAAATTATTCTGTTCATGAGCAAATTAAGTAGCCATTGTTCCTCTGTGTTCTGAACATCTTCTGCATTCAGGATTATGAGCGACGTGTATCAGTATAGGTTGTACTTCCCATCTTCAGTATAAATGTGGGGTTTTGGGGGTGGTGGTGGTGGTGGTGTTTGAGTGTTTTTTCCCTTCTGGTGGGCACAGAGCAGAATTTTATTACAATTAAGGAGAGAGAAATTGGCAGCAGTATCAGGTATTGCTTGGATCCATTTTCAATAACTTGAAGATTGTCTAGGTTTGTTTTCAACTTACAGGATGATCTGAGAGTGCTTGAAATGTCTCCTTTGCCATCTGTTCTGTGGGTTTCAATACTCGGTTGTTTGTTTGTTTGTTTTGTTTTGTTTTGTTTTGTTTTTAATTTTTTATATATTTTTTTAAATTTATTTAACTGCAGTAGGGTACCAGTATCAGGACAGCTTGTCTCTTTTTGCTGAATTGTGGGGCAGGAATTTGAGTGGGTGAGGTCTCAGGAGACATTGTTTAGCCTTACAGTTTTGAAACTGTCTTCCTTAGATCTTAACTTTTCCCTTCATGTGTTTCCATTCACACCTGAATCATTCATTATACTGGCAAGATGGGAAGATCCCTCTCTTCTTCAAGGTAACCACACATTTCTGAAGTAAATTATAGGTGTGGAGATTATAGAAATTTGTCGTCTAGGCACATATCCTGGCTCCTTTCCTGTTCCAAAGCATGTAATAATGAATTGTTTTTCTTTTTTTCCCCATAGCTAATGTATGCCTAATGTGGGAACAGTTGTTTTCTTTGTTTTGATGGAACATTAAAGCAGGCTGTGTGACAACGGAGGAAGTCTAAGAAGTGGCATTTTACTTTTAAACATAGCTTTAGAAATACGTGGCAAGTCAGTGATCGTGCTGCATTTTGTGTAATTGCCATTGTGGTTTTCTTCTAGACTGTCAGCTTAGACATAGATTAAGCATGGGACAAAAGCCCAGAAGTCTCTTTTGAATTTTGGGCTTGAATGTCAATGTTCAAGGTCACCTCTCCTTTTCTTAGAGTCAACCCAAGTTCTGAGTTGACTCTAAGAAAGGAGAAATTAACCGTTGTCAAGTTCTTTTGACCCAAAGCAACAGCTGCCTTTCTGACACTGAAGCCATGCAATGTACTCTACTACTCAAACACATGGAGAGATTCTAGTAGGATTAGAGGATGAAAACATGATGCCTCATAGGGAAATATTCATGTTTATGGTTCACAGTTATCATTCTCTTATAATCACCAGACTTCAATGTCCCATGCATAAAGAAATGGAAAAGATCCAGCTCACTAATTTAAGTACACTACAAAGCATGGAAGATGATTAGACATGTTTCCACTGGAGTAGATGAGCTGTATGACTGACAGATAATGAGAAACTGTGTTGTAGTGGCAGGAGGACTACAGTCTTGAGAAAATATTCAGTGTTTTCAACCAAGTCTTGCTCATAGTGCCTTGCAAACAACAGCAGTAAGAGATGTTCTGCCAGGTCCTTCTTGTCTGTCAGACCTGACCTCAGCAGATAAGAGTATTACATAAATGATAAGGGCCAGAGAAATGAGAAAGGGAAATGAAACATGAGGATGAGTAGAACCCTTGACACAGAACGCTTCACAGGAAAAGTTTTGTTTCATTTTGTTCTCCATAGAAGAATAAAAATAAAAAACTGAGGAAAAGGGAAATTGAAAAGTGAAAGGAAGCATTCAAGCCAGATGTAGAAAGGAACAATTCTCTTTTACTTTTTTTTTCTTTTTTAATATCAAATTTACTGAGCAAATTAAAACATTTAGGTTCAGTTTTATTTGGGGAAACACATAAAAGTAAAAAATAAGGTAAAAAAAAATGTTTTCTCAAAGAGCAAATGTAAAGATAAGCACATGTTCTGTTGGAAGAATGTGGTGGAAAATGGTGAACGCATTGAGAAGAAGCAGATGAAGCAGGCAGAGACAAAGTAAGTCTGTGACCAGGGGACTCAGAATAAAGGCACTGCTATGCCATGGAGCTGGAGCTGAAAATCATATATGTGAGCCACATCCTCTGCAGCTACGTTTCTGGAACCCGCAAAATGTGATGCCTGGGAACAGGCAAACTCTGATCAGGCGGCAGCAAGAGCTTTGCTAGCAAATCAGTCCCAAGACTTTCTTACAACAAAATTAAATGGGATATACGAAGCCTAGAGGTAAAAGGGCATACAACATATGGCACACTTCAGTTCTTCACTTTGGTAAATAATTATTTCAGACCCTTTATTCCAGAAAATGGGCCTTACCTATCCTTCCTTCAGAGCATCTGTGATGACCTAGATGCATTTGCTAGTTGCTATGTAATGGACTAAATGTGTTTATTAGGTTAAGTTAGTTTTACAGGGGGGATGTAAAGGTTATTAAATTTTGTTGTGGACAGGAATGAAAACTGCAGTTCTTTTTTCCCCTTGTTCTCTCTACAGTGATAAATTCCAGAAAAAAACCATCTTAGTTCCCTCCTTTTTGAGCCATCTACAGATGGATGTTTTCTTTCTGTAACCAGCTGTAGCTAATTGCATCAGTGCCGCCTCTACTGCTGCACATGAAAAAGAAACCTGTAATTTATTGCAACAGACCATACTATTTCTGCTGTACATCTTGCCCATTCTGTCATTCCAGTGAATGGATTTCTCATGGTAAACTGGCAGTTCAGAAGTAGAAAACAACCTTGCTCAGAAGAAAGCTTTCAAAAACTTCTCCATATGTTCTATCCAGAGATTGATAAAAGAACAAACAGAAAACATATTGTTTATCTGTAGGACCATGATTTCCTAATCAGCCAAAGAAACACTGAGTCAAATTCATGCCTCATGTACCTCTGCTGTGGCCAACACAAGTACCACGCTCATGATAACGACCCATTCATTTTGTTATTGCGTGAATGGCAACATGGTGCCTTGAAAAACACACACAGGTGAGGTGGTGCAAATTAGTGTCAAAATCAGTGGAGCTGTGCCAGTCTATACCAGCAACAGATCTGGCTCCAGTCTCTGCCTCGGGGAATTTATGAATCATAATGTAACTCTAAGTAGATCTGGTGGCTGTAAAATTCAATCCTGCCTTTAATAGCAGTGAGGCAGGAGAAGGCGAAAGGTGAGCCCTAACCTACTTTTGAAAGGGTCATGTCAAGGGCATGGAAAAAGGCCTTTTAATTGTTCTTACAACTCTGAGGAATGAGACTATAATAAAAGGCAGTAAAATCTTGATCACAACTGCATTGGTGGAGTTAGGGATTAAATATAATTTCGCCTAAATCTGTGGTTTAACAGTATGAAGGCTTCAGGGACTAGACTGCTGCAGAGACCTCCTTTCCCCTTCCTCTGTTATCAAGACCGTCAAAATCTAGGTACGCTTATGTAACTGTGCGTGGGGTGATGTTGTGAGCTGGATCAAGGAACTGCTTCAGGTTAAAAATAACCCAGAAAAAATAAACTAATTAATAAGCTCATGGTATGCACACTTAATAGCGGAGGTTAGTGTTTGCAAAATGCTGGGAGAGCCTCGTATGACTGGCACTTATATAAGTGTAAAGCACTTAGTAATTCCCAGCTATTACCATATAGTGCTCCTATTTATTACTGAGGGTTCAGCCTCTTGTTTGCATGTAGGTATACATCAAAAAGACTTCACTCAAAAAGACAACCACGCCAGGTGGCTGGCTCACAGCTCTGCCTCCCTCACTCACTGAGGTTGGCTCAGCTCAGATTTTCTTGTGGCCCAGCCACAACTGCTTGCTTCAGCTTAGCAGCTGTAGAGGCTGAAGCCTCAAGTGTTAATTGCTCTATTACTTTAATGTGAAACTAGAGGGATGGAGTGGAAAATCACAGCCATTGTCTTTTCATTTACCCTAATTGACCAAGGGACAGTAAAAGAGTGGCCTGGAGAAAGCCTTTTCTTATAACACATTGGTACTAATTAGGAATTTTAACACAAGGATTTTTAAAATTCTTTACATCCCCTTGGTAATGTAGCTTCAAAGCTATCACTGCGAGAGGGTTGTGTACCATTTAGGTAGTTAGCAACAAAAAGCAGAAATTGCAGTTGTACAACTCAACTTAGACAGCAGATCTGCAGCTGACCCTGAAGAAGACCCAGCACTGCTGATGGCTACAACCACGGCCAAGCCATTAGAGTGTTCTCCATTCATATGCTGTATCTGTATCAAAGAGCAGAGGGAAAACAGAATTCCTATGGGACAAAACAAAGTCTGTGGCTTGTATTATGTCACTGTAGCCCAGAGTTAGACTGCTCTGTGACACACCCAAGGACTCCTCTTTAGACCAGAGGTATGTTCTTCCTCTGGAAACACGTCACCAGAGAAGAATTTTACATTTAAAGAAAGAATCGTGAAAAATGCGGTATGTGGTCTCATTATTGTCTTCTTCCACATATATATATTCTTTTCCCCATACTACCTTGGGATTAAACTTTGTGAGTTTACTGAGGCAAGACCCCACTAGCTTCAATGGGAAGGTTTTTCTTTTCTTTCAGATAAAGACTGAGGGCTTCTATTTCAGCTACTACAGTGAGCAGTAACTGGGCACAATGCACTCCATCACTTTGCCGTGATCCGTTACTGTCCCCATTCTCCAGCCACATAGCCTGGTGAAGAAAAAGTAGGGAGAAAAAAGACTGCACTTTCTCTGATGCTAAGCATTTCAGCTGTGCAGGCCTAGAGGAAAAACAAGCTCTGTGTAAAGCTGACAGGTACTTTCTCATGAAGCAATGGGAAGGCAGTGCTAGTGGCCTGGGGCTTTGGACTGGGAATGATATTTGCAGATAGGATGTGCTGTTGAGCTTGCAGCTCGTAGTTTCAAGGTAGCCTTAGACACATAAAATTATTCCCTTCTAAAGTGTTACACCTCCGCAAATAAAACCACGAATGTGACTCATTGAGTAGAGTATCAAAGCAGCCCATAAACGAAGAGACAACAGACTACTAGCAACTAAGTTAGTTGTTGTTTCAACTCTGTATTTTGTGCTGATACTAATGTATTTCATGCCCTAGTACCTGTCCATGTGTATTGGGTTTTTGTGACAAGGTTTCTTGTAGCTGGGGTGTGGGTGTGGGTGTGGGTGTGTCTCCAGGGGTGGCTTCTGTGAGAGGCTGCTAGAAGCTCCCTTGACATCCAATAGAGCCAATGCCAGCTGGCTCCAAGATGGACCTGCCACTGGCCATCAGTGATAGTGGTAGCACTCCTCTGATAACATATTTAAGAGGAGGAAAAAAGAGCTCTGCACAATTGCAGCCAGAGACAGCAACAGCAGCAAGACTATATGAGAGAAACAACCCTGCAGACAGCAAGGTCAGTGAAGAAGGATGGGGAGGAGGTGCTCCAGACACCAAAGCAGAGATTCCCCTGCAGCTCGTGGTGAAGACCATGGTGAAGCAGGCTGTTGCCCTGCAACCCATGGTGGTTAACAATGGAGCTGATATCCACCTTGCAGCTTGTGGAGTACTCCACACTGGAGCAGGTAGATGTGCCCAAAGGAGGCTGTGACCTCATGGAAAGTCCACCCTGAAGCAGGCTTTTCTGGCACGACCTGTGGACCCGTGGAAAGAGGAGACCACGCTGGAGCATATTTGCTTGCAGGACTTGTGACCCTGTTGGGGACTCACACTGGAGCAGTCTGTTCCTGAAGGACTACTTCCTGTAGAAGGGACCCATACTAGAGCAGTTCCTGAAGAGCTGTGGCCCATGGGAAGGGCATAAGCTGGAGAAGTTCATGGAGGACTGTCTCTCATGTGAGGGACCCCACTCTGCAGCAGGAGAAGAGTTTGAAGAGTCCTACCCCTGAGGAGGAAGGAGCAGCAGAGACAACGTGTGATGAACTGACCTCAACCCCTGTTCCCTGTCCCCCTGTGCCACTAGTGGAGAGGAGGCAGAGAAAATTGTGAGTGAAGCTGAACCCAGGAGGAAGGGAAGGGTGAGGGGAAGGTGTTTAAAGATATGGTTTTATTTCTTATTATCCTTCTCTGATTTGATTGGTAACAAACTAAATTAATTTCCCCAAGTCGACTCTGTTTTGCTCATGATAGTAATTGCTGGGTGATCTTCCTCTCCGTATCTTGACCCATGAGCTTTTGTTGTATTTTCTCTCCCCTGTCCAGCTGAGGATGGATATGATAGAGCAGCTTTGATGGGCACCTGGTGTCCAACCAGAGTCAATCCATCACACCAGGTCTTGTGTGTGCCATAACTAAATAAGCAGTTCTGCCACGCAGCCTTTGCTCTCCTAAAAAAATGTGAAGAGGATAATATAAGGGCTATGTTTATAGCCTATAGCACACCAGACTGTCTACTTACTGCATCCTTTCAAATAAACCCTAGGGACAAGCTGCAATCACAGCTCTTCCTTTGCGGTAACAAACTGCACATTTTGTTGCTTAACAGAATTTTTTTTTTTATTTTAAGGAGGTTTGTAACAGGGAAGGTTGAAGATTTAGTTGCAGATTTTACCAAGACAGAATAGGCCACAGTTGATTCTTGGGTTATGTCAGCTGAAAGCTAATCTCAGCTGGTCTCAAGTCAAGGCCTGCCAAGCATTCTTGACTATTTTCAGGGTGTAATTACATGCATATTTTCTCCAAGAGTCTGTCTAGCACAAGAAATTCCCACACTTTTTTTCTTCTTACCCTACCTGTATGTCCCTGTGCCTGTGCTGCTCTTGGCTGCCTCCTTGGTGCCAACTGGCAACAAAAGTGCCAATGCAACTTTCTGGGGCCTGACGCCGTAGAGGGAATCTTAGCAATGACCCTGATTTAAAAATTAAATTCTTCACACACTGTTCTCAGGAGTGTCTGCAGACTGAACTGAAGATACCTCTGATTACTGAATGAGGTGGAATTCTAGCAGAAGTTCATGTTCTTACTGATAGCATCAAGAGGGATGACATAGAAGCATGACCAATGGCACATTTAGAGATGCTGATTCTGGTTCTATATAACCACAAAGCTAATGCTCTGCATTTGACCTCATCTTGGCATTAAACCAATTAATGTGACTAGGGAACACACAGGTTTCTAAGACAGCCACTCTCTCAAATTTGCATTTCAGATGACTCAATTTTGCATTGTGGATGTAACACTGGATATGCAGGAAACAGAGAATAGAAGAAAGCTTCTAGGAAAAAGCAATGGCCTGGGCAAGCATGAGCATGGGTATATCCACACCAAGGAAGTATTCATGTATCTTTTATCCTTCAAGGAATTATTTTTCCAACAAATAGAAAATAATGTAAAATTATGAATGTTTTGTTAAAGATAGCAAAAATAATGTAAAAAGGTGGCTAAAAGGCTGGTGTGACCCAGGGTAACTAGGGTGATAATTACGCACAGAACATAAGTAACCTATGTATAGGGTACCAACATATATAATGCATATTTCTCTTTCTTTAAAGAGAGATGAGGAAAATATTTACTACCTTGTTAAATCAAAAGAAATACGTAATTAAAAAGCAATCACTAGCTTCAGAGCTGCAATAAGCCTCTTTATTAGGTATTAATAATTTTACTAGGTACTGGATTGCTGGAGGGCTGGGACCATATGAGTTGGTAATAAACCATCTTGATACATCATGTTCTTTTTTTCTTGCCAATATGACATTTGCTGTGCAGGCACTAGGAATATTATACATCTGAACTAAGGCAAATGAAAGGACCCCACTGATCCCCAAACCCTCTTACTGGCCTGGGCAAATTAATATTGAGGGCATTGACTTAAGTCGAAAAGATTCATTTTGATGTGTATTTGTAAGAGAAAAATGTAGCACAGGGTAAAGCTGACTCCTGGTCAAAAACTGGAGAGGTATGCCTAAAACCTTCTAAATGCAAGAGAGGTTCTGAGGGCTTATTTTCCTTATTGCTCAGTATAGCCACTTTTGCTGGGACAATACTTATCAGGTGCTATTAGCATTGTATGCACTATGAAACTGTTGAGATTTTATATTAAGGTCTAATTCTGACCAAAAAATGAGTCCCAAACCAAAACCGATCTGATGTTAGATCCAAACATGTTCTGTGTAGTTCATTATTTCTGACGACTCCCGGGAAGAAAAATGACCATTAAGAATTTATTCCACATCTCCCGTCTCCCCAACTCCCTCCAGCCATGAAAACAGATATGGACATGTGGGCCTTCCCTGTTCTGGAAAAAAACAGCTCTTGGCTTGCAGCAGGATTATGGCTCATGTATCCAAATCTGTTAGCAAGATGACATCAATGAATTTGAAATGTTGTTCTTATGTTAATGCTTCCCTAATTAGCAATGTTTGAAGTAGCTCTGCTAAACAAAGAACATATCCTAACCTCAAGCCAAAACTCAATCCTACCCCTCACTTGAAAAAAATCAGTTACCATTATTTTCTTTGTCAACATTATCTACCACAGCACAACACACAACTTCCAAGTAGGAATACAAATAATGTATAAGCATCTTATGCTTTAACTTAAAATAATAATGTATAAATTAGGCCCTCTAAATATTTCTGCAAGCTTTTTCACCTATTACTCAATAGTTTTTAATAACATTTTCAGCTTCTACAACTGACTTACCAATATCTCAATGTAATAAAACATACTAAAGAGTAAAGTAGTTCAGCAACAACTCCTGTACCTCCAAGTCATTTCTTATCTGTTAGAGAACTGTAGCAGAAACAGCAGCAGTGACATAAAAGAACCAAAAAACTGCAGCTCGGACTTTCCATTATGGCAGCAGTTGTGTAGGTGGGGCAGTCTAGAAATGTCCTCTTTTGGGCTTGTTCGTACAGACATGTTTACTTTCAAGCTGATATATTTCAGTATCTGTTCTATTAACACATCTTTCCAGAGGTATACTCATAATCTGTTTAAGGTTAGCAATAAAAACTCTCTCAGAAAGGTAGAGACGCAGAATAGACCTAGTAGATGAGCTTTTATAGCAGCAGATCAAGCAGAAACCCACACATACATGCAAAAATTACAAAGCTAAGCGAATCTGCCTGACAGAAGGATAAGAAAGTGACGATCCACCTGCCACACTGTCACGGAAAGATGCCTTTTGATAGGAGTAACTAAGGGTAATATGAATTATAGAAAAGCTGATGTATGCTTTTTCTTCTCCTTGCTGTGGCAAGCTAACCATCCTTCTAGTAGTTCAGCTTTGATAGAAACATTAGGCATTTTAGAAACACCTTGTCATGTAGAGTTCACTTGGTTTCTTGTATGTTTTAAGAACTGTATGCTTATTCTCTTTGCATCTATTGTTTTTATGCTGAGTGTCCTGAGTCTTTTTTTTCTTCAGAAATTTGACACGGATGTGAAAATCTTGATTAGAGGAAAACATGAAGTATGCAATGTGTTGAAGGGAAAGTCAACCACCATACATTATGTGAGATGTACATAATAGGAGGATTTTAAAACATGGACTGCCAGTAATCTTGAATCAGATGGATTCCACATTGTTGTACAGAGGGCATCAGCTCCTGGTAAGCCCACCTTATTTATTATGCTTTCTTGACCTAAATAGGGATTTGATTGTATTCTAAGTGAATATTCAAATTAGGCAAATATGGAGATGAACATCTTAAGTACTTAGTGACCTAGTCAGGTTATAAAGCCATGTATGAACGCATATGAAGACACGCTTTCCAAGTAACCAAACCACGAGTCTAATTATATCACAATCACTGTGGCAAACCATACACAATTGTTCAAACCACTGCATATATTTTTCCGTACAAAGAACTACAAAGGAAAATATATTTTATGACACTGCCTTTCACAATATTATGTTATGCTGCATAAGCACTCATTTGATGGCTAAGTCATAACAACATCTCCCCATGTCTTTGGTTGGTTTTAACCATTATTCCTTTTAATCCTTAAGACTCACAAAATACTCCTAATGTTAAAAAATACTAAGCAGCTAGGTCAGAGGCAGGGCTATTTTCCAAAATCATAAGAAGAAATTTCCTTTTACTTTCTGAATTCTGGAGTTCATTACAATCCTTTCTTTTTGTCCAGACATTCTTACAGAACTGCAGTAGCTCTTCACTATAGCCAAGTTTTGGAAAATGCACACCTTAAAATTTGTTAGGGAATGGGCAGATGAGTTACTACTTCTACTACAGTCTGCAACTGTACTGCTTATAAACTTATACTTAGCTGGATGATTCAGAGAGCTTCCCTAAGCTCATCAGATCCCTATATCTTCTGAGAATAGGACCTTCAGATTTCCATCCAAAGGGCAAACCTGGTGAGTCTGAACAAAACACCTTTGCTCTCAGAAGCACTCTTCGTCTAAACTGTTTTAGGTGTTTACTTCAAGATGAGAGGAGTTGCACCATAGGCTTCCCTCTTCCCTGACTAATAAGGATGCCTGGACAAGAAGTTGACATTCAGGAGACTATACTGCAAAAAAACTGCATATGGTCAGACAAAACACTCTTGGAACTGGAGATTTGCAGATGTCATGGTAAGATGCCGCTGCATTCTTGAGACTGAAGTCATACACTGTTGTGTCACCTTCTCAGAGGTACCAGAAAAGATACAGCTGGGATTTTGTGTTCTCTGCCATGTAACCCAGGGAATGAGCAAAGAATCCAAAGAGATTCTGCTGTTTTATCACACTCATACTCTCCTTCTGGGATAAGTATGACAGTATTGGCACAGTTTAGCTCCTCATTGGGACAACAGCATGACAAATATTATTCACTGATAATTACAGAGAACTGTAAATCTTACTGGAGCTTTCATATTTCCTGATACTAAATGCGTGCAACTAATTTGACTCATGTTACTCTGCAGATGTAGAGATAGTTATTTAAGCGGTACCTGTCTTCTTCACATTCTAGTAAGTATACTTATGACTAAAACCATGTGGCAATAAAATTTACTGGTAGATTCAGTCACACCACAAACTATCACTTAGTCTCAAATAAACTGTAGAATTTGATGCAATAATTCCTG
>NW_008631741.1:150577-175478 GCF_000691845.1 Merops nubicus
CTGTGGAGGGAATGAATTCCTTCTTGTTTACCAGAAATTAGGGTTTTTTCCTATTTATTATTTGGCTGATCATACCACATGAGAGAAACAACAAGAGAAAATTTACATACTTCTTTTTCTATGTGTTGACAAGTGAAATGTTTCAGAAGTTCTCCCCAGTCATGGTTCACATTTAAGCATCCACAGGATTTCTTTCCTGAGGATCAGAAACATGTCCTTGATAAACAGGAACAAATAAACAAAATAAGTCACATGTAATTAGAAACAAAGGTTATGATCTTCAATTAAAGCTGATTAAAATTTGTAAACCCTAATTCCATATCCTTACCCTGTTTTCTGCATTTTTTTTTTTCCTTCCAAGTCCTCACATCCGTTTTACAGTTTTAAAAACCAGTGTTGTTCAGCAGAGTGAAATGCTTGTCATTGTTTAGATAACACATGTAAATCCTTTTCTCCTGGGTAATAACTGAAATCATTGCAGGCTGATCACCTGCCTGCTGATGGGAAATAGTGTATGAATTACTTGTTTTGTTTGTGCATGTACCTTTTTCTTTACCAATTAGACTGTCTTTAGCTCAAACCATGAGTTTTCTCACTTTTACCCTTCTGATTCTCTCCCCCATCCTGCTGGGGATGGAGGGTCAGTGGTGAGTAAACAGCTGTATGGTTCTTAGCTGCCTATTAGGGTTAAACCACAACAGACAGACATGGTCATGGGCAAATAAAATGTGAGGACATAGTAGGACTTTACTAGCCTAGGATGGTTCTGATGAAGACACAGGAACAAACAGTTTCCAGAAGCTTGGCCCCTGGAAATGTCGTTAAATAGATTCCAGTGGTATTTTGATGGAGACCCTTCTTCAGTGTGGGCTTACCAGAAGCAATCAACTCATACTATGTGAAACTAAAGACTTGCTTACAAGCATGCACTTGCTATTGGAAGTGGGAACACCCTTAGAACTGTTTTTCCCCTTTTACCTTTTTCAATGTGTGATGGGCAAGAGGCAATTATGGCAACTACCAACCAAAGTAACTGAGGTCAGGAAAGATGTCAGTAAACATTAGCTGACCTGGCTACAGCAATTCTGCTGCATGACTGCTTTGAGGTTTAAGAATTTGGGTTTGTTCCATGTTGAAATTAAATCAGAATTGTTCTATGAGCTGTGTGTACTGGTGGGATAAATGTGTCACTTTAATAGTTGGGTGGTGAAGGGACAAAACAGGCATGTGGAAAACCCGGGTACAGCTTCTTGCTCTATCTGATTCAGGACAGGGATTTTCCATTCTACATCAGGGATCTGAATATGCCCCTCCCACATACTCACTCAGCATCATAGTCAAACAGCTCTGGAATCTTTTCTTTGCATCTTTTCTCTCTTGCTGTGAAACTGGATCGTTCAGTGCAAATGTTTTGAGAACCTGTGGGGAAGCTTTTTGTGTTCCTCTGTGTTTACATTCTGCAAGGTAAATTATATTCTCGTGATTATTGTGGATCAGGAAAATGTTGAATGTGGCAAAGGTGCCTTGTCATCATAGAAGTGCTTCTCTATAGGTAGCAGTTGCAGAGTGTGTTGTGAAGAGGACACATTTGGACAAAATTGTGGGCATGGTGCAGAATTTCCTGTAAATTCATGACACAGCTGCTGAGAGGGAACAATGGGAAGTTTATCAAAAGAGTTAGGAGCATGTGACCTGCAAGGAGAAACTAAGGGAGCTGGACTGGTTTACCCTGGGGAAGTGGAGGCTGAGGGGCAATCTATGTCTTCTTAGACAGAAGTTGCAATGGAGCCAAACTCACCTTGGCAGCCTCAGACATAAACAAGAGGTGACAGCCCAGATTTCCAGGTTGAGAAATCCAGGCCAGACATTAGAAAAAAAAAAAAGTTGTTGGTTTTTTTTTTTTTTTTCATTAGGAAGGTGGTGCAGTACTTGAGCAGGTCACCAGAGAAGCTCTATTCTTCCAGAGGATGTTCAAAACCTGGAGAGGTAAAACCATAGGTGATGTGATCCTGAGTGAGAGGTAGTCTTGCACTGTGTGGGAGGCTGGACTAGACTGTCTTTAGAAGTCCCGCCTAATCAACACTTCCTTGAATCTCTTAATATCGTAGTGGAAATGCCCATTATGGTAAAGACTAGAGGACATGTTGTAGAGAGAATGAAAAGGTTTTGAAGCAGCTGAACATTATCTGAACATGGTTAAACTACCCTGCATCACCATCCTGAACTTGCCTAACACCATCCACTGCCAATATAAAGGAGATGAGGCCTTTTGGTACAGAAAAGCTGTTTTAATTGCCTTCTTGGAATGTCATATGGTATGCATATTGGGATCCTCCAGTGTCACAGTTGTAGTTAAAAACCTTGGGGTAATTCTCCACAGGGGCACAGCTTGGAGGGCAAGTAATATGCCTTGTGCTTCTCTTTCTGAGACCTCCTGTGACCTGAACAGTCTGTCTAGCAAAATGAATGATCTCTGTTACAGTACAGAATGTTGTGAGACACACACAGTGTCAGCTGAGATGGATAAGCAGCATAAACGGTTAACCAGGAGAGAATAGGGCTGCTAAACCACTTATTAGATTAATGTAATGGAAGATGTGGGAAGCTCTAAGTTGTTATTGATAGTCTGATGTGCAGCCAAGCCTTGACAACTTCCCTATTACTTTACAAAGAAGTGTTTGGTCTCCTCTTAGTCTGAGTGCTTGCTGGAATCATTGTCCTCTTCATAGTGGGATGAGACCATTGTAGTATGTCCTTTCCCTGCACTCAAGTTTCACACAACATACACTTAAATTCCTGGAATTTAAGATCAAACTGAACACTATACAATGAAGTGAGCAGAGATGAACTGGGCATTTAGCTACCTTATGTGAGGACACTGGTCTGTAAGAGACTGGGAGACTATAAGAGACACAAGATGTGTCTCCAGTGCATGCCGTGCTGGATCTGTGGGAAGCACTGTGATGGGTCTTATCCCAGCAGCAGCACAACCATGTAAGCAGAGCTATAACTGGTCATGCCACCAAATTCATAGGAAGTGAGAAGCAGATAAAGGGTCTTCCCATTCTCTAATATTTCACTGAATGATATTTCCAACCACCAGATGACATATAATTCCTTGTTTGTATTTTCTGTCACAGGATTAAAACTGAACCATCCCATCTTCAAGCCTAGGTGTCTAGATAAGTCTGGGTGCTAAGAAAGTGTCCAGATGGTACAGGGAACTTTCAATGAATGGGACAAAGCTGGAAGTGGGCAGATGCAGACTGGACATGAGGAGGAAGTTCTTCACCATGAGAGTGGTGAGACCCTGGAATGAGTTGCCCAGGGAGGTGGTTGAGGCCCCATCCCTGGGGGTCTTTAAGGCCAGGCTGGATGAGGCTCTGGGCAGCCTGATCTAGTGGGAGGTGTCCCTGCTCATGGCAGAGGGGTTGGAACTGGGGGATCCTTGTGGTCCCTTCCAACCCTGACAGATTCTGATCTGTTTTAGCAGAGGACTTTAGAGCCCTAATGGCTCAATGGTTGGACTAGATGATCTTGAAGGTCCCTTCCAACCTAAAGGATTCTATGATTCTAAATGACCACTCAGGTGTGAAGTCATTTGTCTTATTTAAAGGGTCAACAACTAAAAGACAGACAAGAAGTTCCTAGAAGGGTTAGTCCTAGTGGGAACTATGAGAAGGAAAATGCAGTTTCTGTGCTGTATTTCCTGCTGTTGTATCAAAGGGGAAGAGCCCCTCTGTCAGCTTGCTGCAGTGGATTTGTACCCAAATTTGGAAAAGTACTGTGCTTCCTCGATGACTGCTATCACTTGGAGCTGAAGAGCACTCAGAAGCATGCAAAATGCACTTAGTTGTCTTTCAAGTTGTATACTATCTTGGAATATCTTTTGAGAAGCTGATGCATCAAATAACAGAGCAAAATAAATGGGTAAAACTGTCTCCCTCTCTGGACAGCATGACTCATGCTGATCAACATAATTTTCGGTTAACTTTCTAACACCATAGTGATTGTCATCTTTATCAGATGTGGTTCATTCTTACAGAAAATCACAGACATTTACCACAGTCACAGACCATTTCAAACTACAATAACACGAAGAAAGGATAAACTTATGGCTTTATCTCTTACAAAACGTACAGAAACTCAGATAAAATCCTCACATGGTAATTCACCCAACCCCCTAGGGGTGAACCTGTGACACAGCAGCCATCTCAGTGACAGCAAATAAATGGTAAATAGAATCATAGAATCCTTTAGGTTGGAAGGGACCTTCAAGATCATCTAGTCCAACCATTGAGCCATTAGGGCTCTAAAGTCCTCTGCTAAAACAGATCAGAATCTGTCAGGGCTGGAAGGGACCACAAGGATCCCCCAGTTCCAACCCCTCTGCCATGAGCAGGGACACCTCTCACTAGATCAGGCTACCCAAAGCCTCATCCAGCCTGGCCTTATAGACCCCCAGGGATGGGGCCTCAACCACCTCCCTGGGCAACCCATTCCAGGGTCTCACCACTCTCATGGTGAAGAACTTCCTCCTCATGTCCAGTCTGAATCTGCCCACTTCCAGCTTTGCCCCATTCCTCCTAGTCCTGTCATTACCCGATAGCCTAAAAAGTCCCTCCCCAGCTTTCTTGTAGGCCCCCCTAAGATACTGGAAGGCCACAATAAGGTCACCTTGGAGCCTTCTCTTCTCCAGACTGAACAGCTCCAACTCTCTCAGTCTGTCCTCGTAGGAGAGCTGCTCCAGCCCTCGGATCTCACAAACAGCAGTCACCTGCTCCACAGTTTTCCATTGGAAATCAATGAATCCCTGTGTTCTTTTACTTCTGTCCAGGGATATGGCCTCCATACTTGCTACCTCCCTGTACAGATACAAGGCAAAATTAATAGCACATGTTTTCCTCAAGGCAGGCAAGCAAACAGGCAAAGGAGGAAAACCTACTAATCTTGCTTAATTTGCAGCTGGATTCCATCCTGTATTTTAAGGTCAGGATCCCATCCATGGTCTTTAGAGAAGCTGCAATGATGTATGTCACTGATGTACGACAATTTAGTCCACCATAATTACTACCATCTCCTAATTTACTTGAATTTCCATATTTTATTTAATTTTTTTTCCTGCCTTTATTCTGCAGCAAGAGCTTGCTAAACCTACGTGTCTGTGCAAAGCTATAATGGATTTGGGGGGAGGCTATGAATGCTTCACCCTAGAATTTGTAGCTATTATCACAGTTTCTTTAGGAACATATCATAGAGAACTGAAAGAGGCTGAACCAGAATAAGAATGGTGTTTGCATCAGATCTTGTCATCTCCACCTGTAAAACATTTTAGTTCCTTGAAAATTTATAAGCTAGGAGAATTAGTTTCAAATAAGACTTCTGAATTTCTGAAAATAATTGGCTTATTTTTTTCTGAAATGTGATGGAATCTCATAAAATTAGGCTGGAGTATTTATTCATCATCAATTAAAATAATGTCTTTTCAGAAAGAAAAAATGGTGCTGGCCACATTCTAACCTGCCAATGCAAGTGGTATGTTTGCACAGGACAGCTTGCATATGTCTTACTGACTTCATTTCCTCTCTGAACTTTAGTTAGTTCTGTTTGGGTCAGTAAAATCTGTGTAAATTCAACTTCATTTGGACTCAGTGAACTGCAGAGATTATTCAAACACTGAGTTAGTTATAATCTGTCTGAGGGAGTGGCAGCCAGTTCAGATGATCTTTCCCACTGAAAATTCCCACAGGTCCACATTGGGATTCATGTAGTGCTGATGGTACACAAAACACCAAAAAGCCTTGCTACCTGCAATAAGCACACTCACCCTCACTTCCAAATGTGCTGTTCTGTGCAAGGAATTGCTCTGCCAGGTCTGACCAGTGAGTTAGCTTCAGTCAGGTACACACCCCTCATGGCACATAGCAGCAGTCATTTCCATACTGACTAAACAGACTCTTAGTAGATAATTCTGCTTTTCTCTGTTGAAACTATGATACAAAGTATATTAATCATCCTCCACACAGAGTCAGTGGAGGAATAAGGTTTTCTATGGAAAACGGTAACTGGATATCATAATCCTCTTGGGCTTTACAAGCTATTAAATCATAAAAATAACACTACATAGCTTCACACTCTTTTTAATAAGAAATTAGTTTCTCTTGTTCAGATCAGCCACTAAAGACCTTTTGTTCCTTTTTTACAAGCTTGCAAGTCTACATGTGATATTAATAGAAACTCTCTGGGGTAAACATGACTGGGTTTTATAATAAGAACTCACATAGGTGACATGTCCTGTTTTGTTAATCAGGCTGAGGAGCACTCAGTGGTAAGTAGACAAACAAAGTAAATACAGTAACATAATAATACTGATTCTGTAAGAAAAAAAAAAAAAAAATAATGCCTGCACAAGATCTGTGGCCTGAATGGTCAACAGCCAAAGAGGAAGTATTGGGAGCAACTCATAAATCCACACTGTACCACTTGTATGTTTAGTGCTTTCAGAACAAATTTCTAGAACTGGATAGTAAATTACCGTGGAACAATTAATTTATTCTTCATAATGTAAAGATAGATCTTACTGGTCTATGAGGCAAAGGAGACTGCATCTGTAGAAACTTTTTGCATAAGGAAGTACTGATGTCTCCCATACAGACTTAAAATATAACTGGGCATGGAGGACAGTCACTTTACAAGCTAGATTCTGCACCAATCTAGGAAGGTTTTTTACTCTGAAGTATAAAAGGCTAAATTCACCTTCATTTGGAAGCATCAAAGTATTGGTGAGATCTGAGTCTAGCTTGTAGCAGAGCCAGTAAGCACATTTGCATAGCTCACTCCCACTTTGTTTTTAGTATTCATTCAGTGCCAATACCGTTTTACAAAAGATGTCAAAATGACTACCTACTGTCCCAGAGAACCTACTGTTTTGAAGATGTAGGCATGTGATGGTTATGTCCACATCAGTCTTAAAATACTGACATAGAGTTACTCTGTGCCTAGCAAACTTCCAAACAGAAAGATATGCAGGAGCAAAATTGTGAAAAGGAAACTTAAAATTTTCCTTCCCTGTGATAAAGATGTAAACTGAGAGGAACCTGCCCTTGGTACAGAAAATAAGACCTCTTGCTGGCAGAAGCTCTAGATAGAGATGACTTCAGACAGCATAGGGTTGCAGCTTATGTGCTACAAAGGCAAGCCAGCTCTGTCCTCTGCATGCTGGAAAACAGTGTACAATGAACAGGAGTAATGGTTCAGAAGGGGACCTCATTGTTCCTTTTCCTTTGCATCAGGACTTGGGTGAAGTAAATGCATGATACAATGAAAGAAGAATGCTCTGATTATTCCAGAAAAGAGAGTAGCTTCATTACTGGCTTTTATTTTTGGACTTAAAATTTTGTAATATAGTATTTTTTCTAAGATCAACATATTTACTTCAGTAGAGACAATAGCAAGAAAAGGAACAATAAATCAGCTTGAACATTCATTAAATTGTGCTACAAAAAGAATAAAAAAATCTTAAACAGTGACAAAGACCTATTAAAACAGGTCCTCTATATTCTGTTCTCTTAAAACACTTGCAAGAAAGCCCAAAAGGTTGCCTGACATGCTAGCATGTCTATTTCTTTAAATGTTGGTTTTGTTTTCTCAATCTCAACTTTGTCAATAGGAAATGATAATTCCCCAAGGGAAAGTTAGCGTGCATCAGGACGTGCCAGTAGATGGGTGAGTAAAACCTCTGCACTTGTCCACTATGTATGTGTGTAAGCAATTCCTTTTCTGGAGCTCCAGATAGCTTGCACAACCTCCTCTTTGGTGGTTTTATTTTCTTAATAAGAACTTATTTGAAATAAGCACAAAATTTTAATTGGGAACTGGATCACATTAGAAATGGAATGCAGAGGTGGAAGAGTAGCCGTCAACTTTGCTCTCTGAAAATCTCCTTTCCTGCCTGCCTCCCTCCTTTTCCTCTTGGATACCTCAGCTACCTACAAATTATCTCAAAACCAGAAAGCCATTATGATATCTTTTCAGATAATGTATTATTAATAGTATCTTGGTGGGATGCAGCACCCTCATGCCCAGAGTTAATTGGGGGACGATGTGCAGCTACATTACACTTGTAGGCATCCTACTGGGGAAGCTAAACAGGGGTAGTCCCAGTTACCACCGGGATGGGACCCCACCCTGGGACTCCCTTTAAAATCTATGGATGTTGTCTATCTGGACTTCTGTAAGGCCTTTGACTCGGTCAGCTACAATATCCTTCTCTCTAAGTTGAAAAGAGATGGATTTGATGGGTGGACATTTTAGTGGATAACAAATTGGTTGGATGGTTGCATCCACAGTGTAGTGGTCAATGGCTCAGTGTCCAGATGGAGACTAGTGACAAGTGGTGTCCCTCAGAGGTCCATACTGGGACCAGTGGTGTTTAATTTCTTCATCAATGACATAGACAGTGGGGTTGAGTGCACCCTCAGCAAGTTTGCAAATGACACAAAGCTGAGTGGTGTAGTTGACGTGCCAGAGAGACAGGATGCATTCAGAGTGACCTATATAAGCTTGAAATGTGGGCACATATGAACCTCATGAGGTTCAACAAGGCCAAATGTAAGGTCCTGGGCTGGGGCAACCCTGGGTGTCAATACAGGCTGGGGGATGATGTGATTGAGAGCAGCCCTGTGGAGAGGGACTTGGGAGGGCTGGTGGATGAAAAGCTAGACGTGAGCCGCCAATGTACACTCACAGCCCAGAAAGCCAACCAGATCCTAAGCTGCATCAAGAAGAGTGGTCAGCAGGTCAAGAGAGGTGATTCTGCCACTCTGCTCTGGTGAGGCCTCATGTGGAGTACTGTGTCCAGCTCTGGAGTCCCCAACAAAAGCAGGACAGCAACCTGTTGAAGTGGACCCAGAGGAGGGCCACAAAAATGATCAGAGTTATGGAATATCTCTCCTATGAGGACAGGCTGAGAGAGCTGGGGTTGTTCAGCCTGGAGAAGAGAAGGTTCCAGGGAACCTTATTGTGACCTTTCAGTACTTAGAGGGAGAAAGATGAGTACTTGCATAAGAAAGACGAGGACAGTCTTTTTAACAGGGCCTGTTGCAACAGGACAAGGGGTAATGGTTTTAAACTAAAGGAGGGTAGATTTAGACTAGATATAAGAAGTAAATTTTTTACAGTGAGGGTGGTGAAAAACATGAATAGATTGCCGAGAGAAGTGGTAAGATGCCCCATCCCTGGAAACATTCCAGATCTGGTTGGATGGGTCTCTGAGCAACCTGATCTAGCTGAAGATGTGCCTGCTCATTGCAAAGGGGTTGAATTAGATGACCTTTAAAGGTCTAGCACAAACCATTCTATGTCTCTCTGATTCTATTAATTTATTCCAACAAATGCTCTCTGGGCCACATTTTGGGTTCAAACCTTGTAATCCAATGCTGGGGTACAGTGGTTTATAACAAAGTACCGGATCCAGTCAAACCAAATAGAAATTAAACAATTGCATGAACAAATCTCTGCATATCTTCACGTTATTTTCCTTTTGTTTGTTTTTCTTTTTCTCTCTTAGAAGTGATGGTTATTGAATGCTCGTACTGTATCCACCAGTTTTGTTCTATCTGTCTCCTACGTAAACATGGAAGTGTACGTGAATGAAGGACAGCACTTGTAACACTGCCTGGAAATACTTCTCCATAGCAGGTTATTTCAGGTAATATGAAAAGACTTACCTTCATTTGTGCTAGAGATTATTATGACTAGAAATCTACAGCAGATCTGAAAAAGTAATGTTGGCTGCTTTAACAAGAGTAAATCCTGATTATGCTAATACTCTGTGTTGAGACAGGACTTTCTCAATGCCTTAGTCCAAGTTTGTGGAATCACCTCTTGCAGAATTTCAGCTCCCCAAGGTGCTCTTTGTCTCTGTTCTTAGAGCAAGCAAACTTTTCTGATCCAGCTTTTAATAATAAAATCACACAGTAAAGAAGATACTAATACATTTGTTAAAACCCTGCAATTTTACCCTGGGAGGAGAAAGAACATAACATGATAGATATTAGTCATCTTGTTCACATAACTACTAGAATATCTGATGCCATAGTTATGGACACCATATAAAAATCAAATAGGAAGCCTGAAAACTTTCAAAACATATTTAGACTTTTTCTAACTTACATTTTGTCTTACTTCTGATAGGGGCAGGATTATTTTATTTCTACAAGCCTCAGCATTACGGTATTTGAATGCCTCGCAGGAATGGGAGAGTGGGGAGAATCCTGTAGCAACCTGTTAACGGGAGTACTTTATCCTTGATTGACAGATGGAGAACCAGAAATACAGAGAGGTTGTGTGACTCCCACAGATTCACAAAGTACATCTGTGGCAGGCCTGGGAGAAAACTCAGTGTTTGATTTCTTGCCCAGTGAGAAACCATAAAGGCTTAACCATAACCATCAAAACAACCATTCTTGCCCTCCCATTAAATCTGTGTTCCTCCTTCCATCACTCTGTACATTATCTTTTAAATGACAGTACCATTTCTTTCTCTGCTCCCAAGCACACTCCCAGTTATCATAATGGCTGGTTTTTACCCAAGCCCATTTGACTTAAGTTCTTCCTCTACTAAATTGTTCTCCTGTATGTGAAAGGAGGAGTAGATCATCAAAGTGTGTTCACACCTATCACAGCCCCTGCAGGGCATTGTCCTTGCCAGGCCTTGTGGTTCAGATTTTCCACAAGTATAATTTATACCTAATGGATCAGTTTATAAAGTTTTGCCCCTTCATTTTCTACTATTGCCATTCAGCAAATTGCTAGTATAAAATATTAAAGTACTGCCACTCAGTATCAGCACTCTCTTGAATTGATTATTGAATTAAAATAGCCTTTTGAAAAACGTTATAGATTCAGTCTGCATCACACAGAAGTCAGAAGTTAATGTAACTTTCATTAGAAGGTCTCTTAGATAGCTGAACAAGAAAGAGAAGATACATCAAAAGGGAGCTGCCCAGTACGTATGACTACTCTTAAACATTGTCTAGTGGGGAAGATGCTCCAAACCTCTATGAGTCTAAGATCAGAGATACAGCTGCAGAATTAAACTGATGCAGAATAACCAGCTATGAGGTTCAGCTGTTCCTTATGTGAGATGTTTCTGTCCAGGGTGTAAGCCATAGGAAACACCTAACAACTTATTAGTCGCCTTAAGGAAGTGGCTGGTTTTGACTGCATTTTCTTTAAGGGTTTTATATCTAGTTTGACCAGAAGTGATGGTTTTATGGAATTAATGATTTGTATTGATTTCAGCTTTTCCTTTTTTAAAGATTTTCTAGTAGGTTTTCTTGGGTTGCAGGTATAAAAAAGTGCACTATTCAATACTGATGTTTGAAGTTTTACCTGTCCTGGTGGTGACTAGTGATATAAATCACCAGGATTCCTTTCTGCACCCTTATTGTTTTAACACTACTCTTGTAAGAATCAGAAAAAATATCTTTATAATCAGGCCCAAAGAAATATCTGTTATATAAATAACTGAGAAAAGGTTATATTTTTTTAGGGGAAAAAATTAACTTCATTTTCTTCCAACTTGACTTTTTTCTCACCACACAGATTATAAATTAAGGGGGGAAAAAAGTGAGTTTGGAAGACATTGCCTGAGTATGTAATTTGTAGCTCTGATTTCGTTGTTACTTTAGTGCAGGGAATGGCCTTGATGCTTGCCTAAAATACCTAGCAGCCCTTCTCTGCTTTGAGGCGATAAGTCTGTAATTTCCACTGATAATACTCCAGGGTATAAGTTTACCACACATTTTTGGTGAAGACTCATATAAATAAAACTTGACCACTCAAAGTGTGGAGGGAGTGCACTCTAATGGCTCAGAAATTAGAAAACAAATAAAAGAACGTAAGGTTTTCTTAAAGCTATTCCTTAGATTTCCCTGACTCATGTTTTTTTAACATTTGGGAGTGACTGTAATGCCAGCTCCTCAAACTATTTCACTCCAAACAGTGCGTAAGTTGGAATTTCAAGATACTCTGATGAAATGAACTATATCCAAAAAATCCAGACAGTTGTGCAACTGCAAACCAGTGACCTGTTTGAATCTGTCTTATCTTAAATACATCATTTGGAATGTTGACTCCCTGAGTTATTCTCTATCCTTTTAATAGTTTCATTGATAGTCATCCCTCTGCCCGTTTATGAGCACAAGGAAAAATAGGAATTAGTGAATCACTGGCACATGATTTTTTACATGGGAAAAAAACAAGTTGTTGCCCAGTGCACTTTTTTTCCCATAAAGAAAAAAACATTGGGAAATGTGAACATGTGGGTACTGCCCACAAAAATGCAGTGAATTATCCCTCATTCTCCACTGTTTTCTGTCTGAATGCTTTAGAAGGTAATAAAAAGCAGTGCCACTTAAATCTTGCAGTGTATCACATGATACATTTTAGTAATAAAATCTAAGTACAATTAAATATATATACATCTCCTTAACTAACACATTTTATTGTTACATTTAGGTTTGAAGCTGTTAACTGCTTTAAATAGAAGCTTTTTATGTTATTTCTGGCTTTTTCCTATCAAATATTACTTCTCTAAGCCACTTTGTTAACATCAAAGGCAGGAGAATTATTTAAGGATTAGAATGAAACATCCTTAGTAACAATTGTTAATTGACTTCAGATTATTGTTTTGGCACTACTGAACATAGCTGTTGTAATGCACCTTGATAGTGTGTGCTAGCCAGTAGTGTTCAACATTTCTGCAAACCTACAGTGGTCAAAACCAGATTCTTCATGCAACTGAACAGTGCCATATGATATCTTGCTCTTTTCATGAAATGAGGAGAAGAGGAAGGAAGATAGACATTTTTTAGTGGAATAGAATTGCAAGTCGCTGATTCATTAAATCCTGTTCTATCCTGTACTCCTAAATGGACAGGGAGATTATTCTCAGTGAAATGGTGAGTATATCCATAAGTTTCTATTTCAAGTGATAATTCAAGTTAATATAATGTCCAACAGGTTCCGATTTGTCAAAATTTCTGAGGAACACTTCATTCCAGTGTAAAAATCTCAGTATTTGCAAATGAAACAGAACAGTCCTTTTAAAGTGCCAGTATCACAAGTTGGGTATCTTCAACACCTCATAATTAAGCCATCCTCACAAAAGGCTGATATCTAAAACAGGATGGTGGCACTACTATCTATGGAGGGTCATAATCTGCATGCTGCTTTAGTTGAGGCCAGTTTTGTGGTCTTTTTGTATTACTTTGCAGTGAAATTCATCCCATGGCTTGAACCAGTACAAAAACCTCTAAGTCACCAAAACCCCACTTTGCTTCAATGAGATATGTACAGCACACAGGCATCACAAACCTCTGCTGAAGGCTCTCTGAGTACTTAATGAGGACATTATCAGAGCTGCCTCCTCTGTCAGAGGAGTGCAAGGTGGAGGTTTTGAGGCTAGATGACCAGCCAGTTGTTGTAAACTTGTGGGAAGCTCGAGCTCAGAACTCTAAAACGTGCTAGCAGGTTTTGTAGCGTGATTTAGCAGGTAAGGTTGTGCAAAACCCACCAACTGCAATTTGCATAGGTTTTGGAAAATGGAGCTGGCGTGCTCACTTTGCAGTACTTTGGGACATCCCCTCCACTATTTGTACTTTGAGTTTCAGTATTGTGTGAACCTGAAAAGTCAAAGTGAAACTGGCCACAGCCATGCAGACGTCATCGCTCTGTTGCGAGCCATGAATCTGCTACTGCTGGTAGAGGCTGAAGTGTCTCTGATCCCACCCTCTGCTCTGCAGGAGCCATTTCCATTCTCTGCAAAGAGGAGGCTTTGGCCAGGTGTAGTGTTATAAGTCATCTGCCTTCCCTCTGCACCACATACTCAATGTACACCTTGTGTCTTTTGCAGTGTTCCCATGTGTATATGACTTGTTTGAAGATGAGAGCTGTGTGGAGGAAAAGAAGAGATAGACTGGGTGAGAAAAGGTTTCTTAGGGTCTTTTTTTTTTCAAAGCATTGCAAATATCAAGGATTTCTTCTTCAAGGATAAAACCAAAGTAGATTTACCAGCTCTGGGATCTGAAGAATTTTTATAACTCAGCTAAACAGAAAAATACTTTTCATTTTGTGGAAGACTCATTTTTGGTTCAGATCAAAGAGCCTGAGTTGCTTTAAACTAAACTTAAGGTAATCTACAACTTTAGTGGTTTTAAAAAGTAAACTAGTTTTGACTCAGGAATTTCTGCTGAAGATACAAATATGTGGAAAAGACAGACACAGGCACTGAGGAAAGTAGTTTTCTTCATAAAAATCTAGGGAATATTAAGAAAATAAGAGAGAAACTAACTTAAATTTCTCTATGCTTTGTTTACAGATTGTTACAAATACTTAAGAACTGCTAACAAATGAAGTACAATGAATGAAAATGTATGTTTTGATGAAAAAATCAAGTATTTATTACAGAAATCCACACAATTCTGATGTTTACATATAGCATTAATTTATTACCCTAAATAAAGATTCGAAATTTACAGATAATACTTAAACAACTCAACATGACAAGTTATTAAAATTCCTCTACTGCTGTTTCACATTTTCCTTATTCAAGTTCTTCAACAATTGCCATCACTCCTTTTTTTCTGTCTTACCTGTTAAAAAAAGGCAGAGAAGGAAAAGGAAGTTTTAGCAGTACGGAAGAATAACAACTTCTCTCATCCTGTTAAACCAGGATATTCTATAATTGTAAAGCAAGCCAACTTATAACTAAACATCGTTTAGCTAGAGTAAATATTTCTGTTAGAGGATCCCAACCCACAGTTTTAAGAGATAACAAATTTCTAGTTAATACGTGTGCATAGTTGCTCTGAATTTTGGTTCTGTAGAGATCAGATGTGGAGTTTAACTCTTGGACTGAGTATTGCCTGTATTTGTAGATGTGAAAATTTGAGACTTTCCTCTTTCCGATCAAGAAAGAATAGTTCATCCTGCAGAATCACATAAATCAGCTAAGGAAATCTGACCCATTAGACCTCACCTACAAGATACAACAAATATTGAACAATTCTGCCTTCTCAAACACTTTTCAGAAGTTACCGCATTTATTGCTATGTGGGCAATGGAAACAATTCCAAATTCTTTTGATCCCCAGCACCTTATCTGAAGAAAATTACACTACCTGCTTGCATTTCACTCAGTTATTTGTTACTAACTAAACATGTTTCTGGCTCTTTTGCTAGTTGCAGAACTCTGGGGACTTGTAAGCAACTCTTGCTGTATTTGTTCTTAAGAATTGCCCCCAACCAAATCTTTCACAGGGCAGTAACATCTCAGGTCTGATTTGAGGCAGAATGAGTACACTGCTGATCACAAGAAGCATTCAGACTGCACCCTGGAAACAGAGCAAGAGGGACCTTGTGGACACGCACACACATACACACTTGTGCACACACACATACTGGTATGAGCAAACACTTGGACTACTAACAGAGCCCTTGTGAGCTTTCATTTCTTTTCAGATTGCCAGGAAGTCAAGAGGAGAAACAGCCTGTAATTTTCAGCCAACCAGGCAAGAAGGAGGAGGGAGTGGGTGGAGGGTGAAAATTTGTGTGAGATGGAGTCGGACTCAGAAGATAGTCCAAGAATCAGGGTAGTCACAGGGAGGTCTTGCTTTGACATTAGTAAGTAAACCTGGTTCAGAGTTTGTCATTAGCACTGGTGGTGGTGATCAGTGTGATAACACAATGCAAAGCCCAGCCTATGCTTCTATAGCAAGGAAGACAAGAATGTAATTTTGAGGAGAAAACTTCACATGTCTGTGATCATATGACCACAATAATTTCACATGTTACAGGAGTATAACCTTTTCAGCCCAGATTAATGAGAGGAGTAAAACCTGGCAGATTTGTGGGTGATATAACCCAGTCCATCTCCTGACCCTTTTCCTGATTGCACAGGTCAACTGGTTTTGAACACACAGAAAGGATCTTTGCCATGTGATTCCTACTCAGACACTGCCTCTGTAATATAGATTATGAAAGGCTTGTGGTGACTTTCAGGTTTTGTCATCAATAGCAGGTTTTTGGCGTGGGTGGCGTAGCTGTGCCAAGCCCAGTACATCATGATGAGACTGTGAACTATTCCAGGTACTCTGTTATAATAACTTCTCCATGCTAAATTAAGTCACAGATTAATCCAGTAGGAAGAACAATCTGGAGTGTATCTGCACTGCAGTGTCTAAAGTTTGTCAAAATAAGTCGTCAGGTGCAGAAGTCCCACACATGGAGGTCTGAACTTATGGGGAAAAGTAGGAGGCAAGGTACCCCTGGCACTTCTGGCACAAGAGGCACACTCACAGGTTCACAGATTCACAGAATGTTAGGAGTTGGAAGTGATCTCAAAAGATCATCTAGTCAAACCCCCCTGCCAGAGCAGGTTCACCTAGAGTACATCACTCAGGAACATGTCCAGGCAGGCCTTGAAAGTCTCCAGAGATGGTGACACCACTACCCCCCTGGGCAGCCTGTTCCAGTGCTCTGTTACTGTCATCGTAAAGAAGTTCTTCCTTATCCTCTCAGAGTGCCATGGAAGAGCTAGGTGCATCAAATCCTCTGCTTGTTCTGGTTGTGTGCTGGCACCTGGTATTATTGTGCACACACAGCAAATGTATAACCTCACTCCACTTTCATCTCTGATGTACAAGTTTGTTGGGATATTAATATCCTGCTGAAAATAGTCATCCATGGGTCTAAGCAGTGATTAAGTCTTCCTTGCAGATTTAGAAAGGACCCTTCTCCAGCCCACCCTTCCTCTCATCATCCTGCCTCCACTAAACTTTACAATAGCTGTTCTACCTGATGGTCTTTGGGCATTTGGATGAGTGTGCAGAGATGTTCTTGGTTTGTATATATCACTGAAATCTTGGTTGGTTTTCCTACTCTCGTTTCTTCTTCCCCCAATTCCCAGTGCTTGCTTTAATTTATAGTGATAGAAAATGTGTTATTGGTTGGGCAGAGAGGACTGGTCAGATCCTATAGGAGAACTATGTATTGTTAATTTAAATGGAGGGTATAAACTCAATGCCATAATAAACCTGAGCCTGAAGATCACTCTGTTTCCTCCAGAGAGTTAACATATCATAGGACAGAACTGCTAAGCCCCTCTCCCCACTGTGAATGGCCATTGACTGTGGTGTATCAAAGTAGGAAAGAGTAGATGACTCAGTTTCCTGCAAGTACAAACTTAATGATACTACATAGTGCAGCCCAGAGAAATGGGACATAGTGAAATGCTTGACCCTAATGAGCATTGTTCAGGATGTCGGTCGATGCTCTTCAAACAAAAACAAGCTCCAGTTTGTTCTATAAAATGAGGAATGCAGCACAGAAAACTCAGCCTGTGCCACAGAAAGCCCAGCGATAGCGGTGACTAAGAATTTTATACTGGGTTGAGTAATATCACGCTGCAAGGCGATGCAGGAGAAGGAACAGTTTAGCACAGCGTATACTCAGATTTATAGAAAATCAGCTTCATGGAAATTGCCAGCAGAGTGGTACAGACGGGTTTGTGTTATGTGAGCACAGCAGCAAAGCAAAACAATGCTGGGAAATAGATTGGTTTTGTTCTCAGCTACTATGCACAGATGAAACTTTATTTCAAGCTGCTGGCAGCAGCTTGAAAATTACTGCCTAAAATTCTGATGACCTAGTACCTGCTTCCTCTCTCATTGCAAATATTTGTAAGTCAGTGTACAGGGAATTTGTACCCCAAAGCTTTTGGGGCTTAGGAAGTGCAGGAACAGGCGGCCCACATGCAAACCCAAGATAGAGTTGCTATGCTTTTTTTTTCCAGTGAAGCTGCATGCATGGAGTGGAGAAATGTGTAATCACTACCAGTTACTTGGCAGTTACTTCTGTCAGTTAAAAAGATAATTAGCGTGTTAGGCCATGAGGTCCTTGCAGCTCATGTATACAGCTCTCATTGAAATTGTGTAGGCCTGCCTGGAAGGAGTGAGGGCAGTGTAGCATCACCCTTACACTTTCTCAGAAGTACAAAAGGGAGAAGAAATCATGTTTTTACCTTTGCGAGTCGAAAATCTCTCTTCTTCCCCAACTGACAGCTGTGCTGTGTTTCTAGGTGCAGCTGCGCCATAAGCTTGGTTTTTCACCCATGGGCTTTTTCTGAAAAGCAGCAGATTGGTGAGTAATCTGTTCGGAAAAACTCCAGTTAAGAAGACATTACATAGTAAGATCGCATAGACTTGAAACAGATTTTTTTTTTTTTTTTTTGGCCAGACTTTCACTCTGGCCATTTCAATAGTGGAATATGCTTTTACAAATAAAGCAAGGAAAAATGGTAGGGGAAAGGTAACATCTTTTAATATATAAGCTGGGGAAAAATGGACAATCTTTAAGGTAGACCAGCTCTTCCTTAGATCCAACCAAGCACAGTCATAAAGTCTAGCTTATCATATGGCTGGCTGCATTGATATCTCCTTTGTTTCATTTTTCTGCAAGCACTTTCTGTTCATCTGAGTGCCTGCAGTGATGCCAATTTTATGATCTTATTAGACACACATAACTTACCGATTTTGTACCATTCTTAATTTTCTATTTTAAAGGAAATTACTCCAGAACTCACCTCAGGAATATAAAATGCAAGGCAAACAAACCCACTGTTGATTTCTAGTTCGTCCACTGAGGAGAATGCAGTATTACAAATGTTGTCCTTGTATCTCATGTACATGTATGCTTTATTACACATTACACACACATTATACACCGTGGCTTCTAAGTTACTTGCAAAATCTACGGCAGATTATGTCTTTAAAATTCAGAAAGTTAGTGTGTTTGGAAAATAATTCCAGATAACTTTTGTCTTTTTAAAACAATATTTAAATACAATGTATGTATAAATATGATAACATATACTATAGGAAAATTATGATCCTGCCTACCTTGCTGTATAATGAATTATGGCTCAGTATTTTAAGATGGTGGCATACAGTGTTACAGATTTCTAGCAGCACTATTGTTATTCACTTCCACCATGATAATATCATGTGGCTCCAGTTAATATGAGAGCCTATAATTAAAAATTACAATGGTAAATGCTGTAACTACACAGTAAGAGACTTGTCCTGAAAATCCTAAACAGCTGGTGGGAGTGCATTTAATACAATTTAAGCTAATAATTGTTGCAGAACTTGCATGCATAGGCTGGAGCTGTGGTCAGACCTCACTTTCAGGTCTGGAGCTTAACCATCTGTATCTGCGTGACAGCAAACAATCTGTAATTCTGTCTGCACTTTACATCTTATCACACTCTAAGACCATGCATGTCGCAGATGTTATTTTCAGTGCTAAAACTAATTTTGGACTTACTTGTCATGCAGACAGAAACTGCCCATGGCTGCATCTTGTTGTGCCTTTTTTGACAGGTAATGCAAGGTTTATTGTAAGCACTGCTGGTGCAATCTGACAGGAAGGTTCTACTGAATTTTTTTGTGAATCTGTGACTGAAAAATTACCATTTGACAGCTGAATTTTCTACTGACCTCTGGTTCATATCAATTTTGAATGCACACTGTCAGAAATATGTCATGAACATACATTTGTGAAAATCATCGATAAAATACTAATCTTGTTTCCACTGCTGCTGCTATTCACAGCAGTCTGCTAGATCTTAAACTTGTAGAGGTATGTAGAGATGTGAAGTAACAGAAGGCTTTAAAATTAATTTTAAAAATCTTCATTGACTGCAAACAGTTGGTTTTTTTTCTTTTTAGTTTACTTACCAAGTACTTATTTTTGCTGGTTCATTTTCTGTAACCTATAGATGTTCCTGATCTGTTATCTCACGTATTCACATGAATACAAATGCCAGTAAAATTGAGAGACCAGAAATGAGCCATAGGGTGAAGGGAAAAAGAGTGGGGAGGGCTGACAGACATTGTTTATGTGAATTATGCTGTTTGTGCACTCTATCTATAACCAGATATAAGCCATCAACTATGCTAATTAGACTATGTCCTGACATGGGCTAACCCTTTATTGTCTGAAGCTTCTGGAGATACCTTGTCCTTCAGCATGTTAAAAGAATCCTGGATGAATGAAACTTTATTTTCAATTATAAGTAATTTTACAGAATTAGCATGTTGCAATTTATTTTCTTGAAAGGAACCAGATTAACAAGCAAGCAGACGTCGACCCACTGTACACTGTGTTGGTTCTTCAGTTCGCGTGGCTGGAAGGGACCAGCACACAGCATGAAAGAATAGCTCAGCCCCTGTTCCCATCAAACCCTTGACCTCTCTGTGAGACTGCCAACATGGATACCAGTTATGGAAGTAATTTAGTGCACAAACAAGTATTTACCAGGAATTACACTAAGACCACCAAACACATTTCACAGTGGAGACCAAACAGTCATTAAGCTGAGGCAATTTTAGGTCACTACCAGCTTGGGTCTGATTCAAGAAAGCAACCTCAAGATAAAAGTCTACATCCCATCATCCAAGTCCCTGAGGCATTCAGTCCCTGAGTCCCTTTTCTGTTATAAACATAATTCCTGCATAAGATAAGAAGTTTCACTGTACATTCAGTAATCCAGGAAAAAGATTAGAAACAGAAAGAGGGGGAAAAAAAGGCATTTAAAACATTTTGCAGAGACAGAGAAAGTGCAGTGTTCGTGTGAAGAAATGGGAAGAAGGTCCAGCACTCCTCTCTTATGCAAGAGTAGTTAATTACTCCATGGGGAGGGTGCAGGGATCTGTCCTCCAGGAGCTCATTGCTGACATGGGGCACTTTGTTACTCCACAATGCTTAATAACATTCCTACATTGAATTATCTTAATTATATTTATGTATTTGTTCATCTTTAAATACTTCTCTTCTGCTTTGTTTCTGTTTTCATTTTTTTGTTCCTTCTGTGAATTCAAAAGTAAGGGTGAGTTGCCTCCTCACAGAGTTCAACCTTGGTGATAATGAGTAAGTGCTTTTAAGAGCACACTTTTTGCCACATACATGCAGCTGTTAGAAGGAGCAGCAATGAAGAGCACAATCCTATCTGTAAGTAGCATATACTATGTTGATAGTAGAAAAGTACGGAGTATATTTGCTATCTATTTGCACAGCATGTTTCAACACTTGCAAGGAGCTGGTTTCTTTTCCTTACCTTTTTGCAACCACAAATGAAAACTCTTTTTTCCCTTCCTGACTTAAATATTTGTTTTCTAGATAAGGAGGCTGTGGCCAGGCAACATTACAACTCCCACCCCAAGAATGAGACAGAAGCTAAATGTGTTTTTGGGTAGGAATACACTGGTTGACTCTTATACACTGTTTACTACTAGAGTGCAGCCCATCCTATGGATGTAATTAAATGTGTCAGCAGTCAGATATATTAAAAAGATTACTTACGTGATTTTTTGTCTGTAGGTGAGCACACACCAATATTTCATTTTAGCAGTCCTCTTATCACTGCTGGAGGAAGTCTATTCATTGGCACCAGTGCTAACATGCAATAGGTAGAAAAGACACTCTCAGTCAAATCTACCTGCCTACCTACCTATTTTACTACTGAGGCCAGTACTGTCAGGGACTATCCTTCACAGCATGGTTCATTCCTTTATACACAGTTATTACTGGTAATAAGATGACTCTTCTCCAGATGAGACTTTAAAGCAAGAGAAGGTTCCTAGTGAGTATAACCCAAGTATAAAGCAGTGAGTATGATACAGAGGTTCAGTTATTATGTGTGATAATAGCTAAACCCAGCTCTTCAGTAGTGGGTTTTTGTTCAGTAGTAGTTAATGTTTATAAAGGAAACATGTACTTAAGTTGATTTGGAGAGATGAAACAGAACTTTGAATCTGAACCCAAATATGGCCATTCTAAAATAACAAGAACTAAGGCTTTGGAACATTAGTATTCTTGAATCATAGCATCATAGAATTGTTTGGATTGGAAGAGACCTTAAAGATCACCTTGTTCCAACCTTTCTGTCTTGGGTAGGTACATCTTCCACTAAATCAGGTTGCTCAAAGCCCCATCCATCCTGGCCTTGAACACTTCCAGAGAAGGGGCATCCACAGCTTCTCCAGACAACATGTTCCAGTGTCTTACTACCTTTTCATGTGAGTTTCAAATTCTAAAGTATATTAAGTTGTGTTCATTAATAGGGGTAAACTGGAAGCCTGAATAGCATATACATTCAAAAGTGGAGCTGGAATCCAAAGTACAAAATCAGGCCCATCTTTTGTTGTTGAACTGAGATAATATGGATAATTTGATTAGGTAATATTCTGCTATTTAATCCAGAAGAAGGTATTTAGTGACTAATGACTGTAAGTAATTTTTTAGTTCACAGTAAGAGGTCTTTATCCAGCTCCTCTTCTGGCATCAGACATATTATATCACCAACTAGAGAAATGTCCAACATGTGTAAACCTAATGAGGAAACAAATAAGTCACACATGAAACATATTGCTGGCCACAATGGTGAGGATAAGTAGTTGGCTGTCCCTCACTAGAATGAGGTCAGACTGGAGGTAAAAAAAAAAAAAGGAAAAAAAAAAAAAGAGGAAAAAAAAAAAAAAAGAAACTAAATCAATTTACAGAAAACAGCAATATAATCTCAGTATCATATTTTGTGATGTCACAACAGATGACGATCATGGTGATATGTCATGTTCTTTCTGAGAGAAACCAAACTCGTGAGTCCTCTTGTTCTTCTGCCAGGCTATTCTGTTCACAGTAGTTACCTCTAACTTGTTTTTCTCAGAATGAAGTCATAAAATAGACCACCTCGCATAAAACCATTTAGAAACTCTCTTTCTTCCTAGAAAATGCCTCTTGCCATTCTTTTAACTTGAATAAGTCGCTGAAAGCATTTTTTTAGACAGCACTTCCTTCCATTTGCTTGCTCATTTGTAGTTGAATTATATTTATTCACTTTGAGGTTCTCATCCTGTCATGGGGCAAACACGCAACACAGGCCGCTGAAAAAATATGACAGAGCTACAAAAGGCAATTTCTGTTATCTTTATTATAAATCTAGAGAGAAGGCCAGATCCACAAGTTGTTTCAGCTCTGGGCTCCTCACTAAATGACCTCAATGGACAGACAGCAAGGTGTATGAACCAGAGTGAGGCCCCTAAATCTCTCTTTGCATCTTACCTCCAGTAATTAACACAGTCTCACACTAATAGAAATATTAATAGTAAGGAATTGAAAACCTTGATAAAGTGAATAACAAGATATTTCACTGTTGTTAGTATTTTCAGTGTCACATTTAAGCCTATTTAGTAGAATAGAGGGACAAGTAACCAGAAAGACTGAGCATAGTCTTCACTCATAGCCACAAGGCTAGGGATTTAGCTTTTAGGGGACAAGGAATGTTTTTCTGTGGCAAGCAAATATTCTTCATACAAAAATCTTGAAACTTACAGTTGACAAAAATTTTAATGGAAATTTTCTCACTTGCTGGAACCTACCTTTGATGATGTAGAGTTGCAAAGTTAGAACAGCTGTTTCCAGGAATTAGCATCACAGTTTTTAGACTAGCAAAAGGTTTCACAAGGAGCTTTAGGGCATGAGCTGCCTGTGGCAATGGGAACATTTCTCATCACTTGCGTTGCCTTTCTTTAAGGTTTTTTAGTGAAAGTGCTCAATGTGATGCCACCTGGCCCATCCAAGTACTTCCCTTCTCCTCTGACTGTTGGATGTATGCTGTAGTAAAGCTAAACCTTACAAATATGCACAACAGGTTCTGCCCCTGGGGAAGAGCCAGTGTGCAGCGATGGCTTAGCCTGAACACACCTGTGGTGACAGAGTTCATCTAGAGCCGTGTTTCAGTGTCCAAAACCTCCCGAGACAACAACCCCAGCCCTTTCCATCTGGCGGCATCATGCTTTGATGATCAAAGAGCAGACATATTTATCTCTGCAGCAGGTGGACTCGAAATTACACAAGAAAGAGAGTGAGAAGACATTTCCACTTTGTGCTTCTGTGGAAATCTTGTTTGCTATGGTCAGTTTTGCTACGTATACAACCCACGCCCTTCATGGGGTGATGAAGTGCAAGGCCCTGCATCCGAGCAGGGACCATCATTGAAAGATTATCTCAAGACAATCAAAAAAGACCTGAAACATTACAGGTACTTTTCTTCAGCAACACAGGCAGCAGTCTTTTTGTTCTAGTCTGTGTTTCACTGGCTTTCCCGTTGGATGTTGCACCAACAGGCAGAATTGCCACAGGCTTGGAAGAGGTGGTTAGCATAGGAGGAACACAGTCCCAAGGAGTGACAGGAACAACATCTACATCCTTTGATAAACACCTGGTGTGAAAAGGGAAGGCTGGTCTTTGTGTGCTTGCCCAGGCATGCTGCCAAGTGTACGTAGTGCAGCTCTACGAGTAAAAGAAGGCTAAATGTATCAGTAGGTCTGGTCATGGAAATGTCATCCTTCCAGAGCCTCTTTTGCAAGAATGAGACAACTTATGGAAATGTGGGTAGGAATTTCTTGCTGAGGTAGGGTAATAGTGCCAGGGTGATGAGTCCATGAGGAATGCTGTCCTTGCCTGGGAAGGAAGAGTTTGTACTCTGATTACAAAAACAGAAAAACCAACACTGAGCATGTAGCTGAAGTTTCAGAAGGTACAACCCCATCACATGCACCCAGATGGATACAAACCCAAACCTCAGCCCCCTCCGCCAACACAGAACCTGGCAAAGTGTAACAGGAATGCTCATGCCAGAAATGGCCATTAGAAAAGTAAAATGGCCCTATGTGCTTTTGCCTGGTCTCCTTGCTTTCATCTTTTTCTCATTTTTTTTCAAGCAACTGCTTCCAGAATGGGTAATGTCAGCTCTCTGCATACTCTCATATCTTCTCTTT